>NC_069789.1:912500-1142146 GCF_027406575.1 Nycticebus coucang
TATACTTTTAATTATCTATAGTTACTTACTCATAATACCTATACAATGTAAATCCCATTTAAGTAGTTGTTATATTTTTATTTTTAATTGTATTATTGTTTTTTACTTAGTTTTTAGAAAACGTTTCTGTCCACAGTGTGTTGAATTCATAAATGAAGAATCCACAGGTACAGATAATCTACCATATTTCTCTTTCTAAAGCTCTCTCTTTCCCCCAGAATATCTACAATACTTTCTCAAACATCTCTATCTCTAGCTAGCTATCTTTCTATTATCTATAAATCTATAATTAAACATAAAGAAGACAGCCGAAGAATTGAGTTATATTCAGTGCTAACATTATTATAAAATACAGAAGAGTCCCCTGAAATTGACCACTCAAGGTGCTGTAACAAACTGGTCACCCTGTGAAGGTTGTCACCTTAGGGAACTGTGGGAAAAATCAACATTGTCAAAATGTCTATACTATACAATTTTAATGCAATCCCTATTAAAGCTCCATTGTCATACCTTAAAGATCTCAAAAAAAAAAAATACATAATTTTATATGGAGTCAGAAAAAACCTCAAATAGCCAAGACATTACTCAGAAATAAAAACAAAGCAGGAGGAATTACGCTACCAGACCTCGACTATACTATAAATAGATAGAGATCAAGACAGCATGGTACTGGCACAAAAACAGAGAGGTAGATGTATGGAACAGAATAGAGAACCAAGAGATGAACCCAGCTACTTACTGTTATTTGATCTTGACAAGCCAATTAAAACCTTTTAATGGGGGCGGCGCCTGTGGCTCAGTGAGTAGGGCGCCAGCCCCATATGCCGAGGGTGGCGGGTTCAAATCCAGCCCCGGCCAAACTGCAACAAAAAAATAGCCGGGCGTTGTGGCGGGCGCCTGTAGTCCCAGCTGCTCGGGAGGCTGAGGCAAGAGAATCGCGTAAGCCCAAGAGTTGGAGGTTGCTGTGAGCCGTGTGACGCCACGGCACTCTACCCGAGGGCGGTGCAGTGAGACTCTGTCTCTACAAAAAAAAAAAAACCTTTCAATGGGGAAAAGATTCCTTATTTAACAAATGGTGCTGGGTGAACTGGCTGGTGATCTGAAACTGGACCCACACCTTTCACTTTTAACTAAGATAGACTCTCACTGGATTAAAGATTTAAACTTAAGACATGAAACTATAAAAATACTAGAAGAACATGCAGGGAAAACTCTTGAAAGAATTAGCCTGGGTGAATATTTTATGAGGAGGACTCCCCAGGCAATTGAAGCAGCATTAAAAATACACTACTGGGACCTTGAAACTAAAAAGCTTCTGCACAGCCAAGAACATAGTAAGTAAAGCAAGCAGACATCCCCCAGAATGGGAGAAGATATTTGCAGGTTATGTCTCTGACAAAGGTTTAATAACAAGAATCCACAGAGAACTCAAATGTATTAGCAAGTTTTTGTTTCTTAATCTTTCTTTTCTTTATACTTTCCTCAAAACAAAATTAAATAATAACCAAGTATTAAAGGCAGGTGCCTTGATTATAAAAGTATGTCTACTCTAAGATGTGTTAGTTAATTAATTCAGGTGAAATTTGGTTAACTCCTGCTGGCAATCAAGCTGTGTTAGTGAGTTTATTAGAAAGCTTCATCTGGAGATGGCCTCTCTCTGGAAGTGCATCTATGAGGGTATTAGAGATTCTCAGGAAAATGGTGGAGGGGGACAGAAAGTACATAGGTTGCCAGAGAGAAGGTACTATGTATCATTCTGAAGTCCCATCATCAGGGTGAATGCTTAATGAGGAAAAGCCAGTAAAGAACAACCCGTGTGCCCCCCACCTCTCTGTGTGCAGGTGCACACACACACACTCAGTGACTAGTGAAGCAATAGCTTAGGAACAAAAGAAGAAAATGAGCAAATGAAAGGAATACTGAGAAAGTTCATTGCTTGTTAAGGCAACACATTTTAGAAACAGAGAATGGGTAACACATCGTGATGTGTGGTCTCCATCCTGAACTAGTTGGCTATGCTAAAAAACAAACAAAACCAGAAAGCACGTGTAGTTGGCACTTCTTCGGTTACGCCCAGTACTCATTCTGTATCTGCTATTTTAATCTGCCTAAGGTGGGAGATTTTGTCTAGGATTAAAGTAACGAGAACAGATGCCTCAGCAACCTAAGATAATCTCTCTGAAAATGTCCTGTTCTTGCCTTGTGGAGGCTCCTAACACTGGGTGTGCCATTTCTCTCTTTCTTTAACACTATTTTGTCATGTGGCTCATGAGCGTTATGGCAGATCTTGACGGGTTTCTTTTTTTACATATTTAAATCTATTCCTCTTGATAAGCAGTCTCTAGTACATGTAGTGATGTTCTAAGTTACTAGAAAAACACATTTTTCTTGAAAGGTTCATTATTCCATCTCCCAACACTCCATCTGCAGTAAACCGTATGTTTCCTTTCTATGTTCAAGCCCAGGAGTTTCTATATTTTTTTCTCAGCTTTATGGAGGTACAACTGACAATAAAAAATGACAAGTATTTTTAAGGTGTATAACATGATATTTTATATTCATATACATATGAATATACTTCCCACAATCCCCTTTTAATGATAAGATTCTTGTTTAATTATGTCATTTTAGTGTTCAGATGGGATAATACATCATTTTCAGGGAACTTCAAATAAATATCCTGTGTGTCACTGCCTACGGGATACTAGGCTGTTCAGTAACAACATTTGTTCAGGCTTGACTCTAAGTAACTTTTAATGTTTTCAAAAACTGACTCATTATTAATAAATGTAGACATTTCTATCACTAAGGATGCTCAAAGGAATGTATCATAATTTCTGAAATAAAAAAAAAATGTGTCATAGGAACTTTAACCACATTCGAGTGGGCAAGGTTGTCCCGGGTAAGAATAGTCTCCCAAGCAGAATATTTTGAAAAATAAAAATATTTTATATAGTTTTAGTTTGGAATGCATGTCAAATAATTAGGCTATTCATTTATTTCATAGTTACATTTATTCCACCATATACTTAGAGGCAACTCTTTAAAATAACTTGATTAGTATTCTGTTTTTATATTACATTGATATATTTGACACCTTCCTAATATGCTCTATGGAAATATATATAAATGTGCGTGCAGGTGTTTTTGCTTTCACTTCTTCTTCAACCAAAGTTGCAGGTTTCAGCTTTAATGTTTTCTGTGTTGGTTTCACCCAATAAGCAAAATTTCTCCTTTAATAATTGAGGACTGTGCAGTAAAAATACAAAATTTTTAAAAGGAGAAAAGCTTCTCTCAAAGAGACCCGGAGGATCTGGAAAAATATTGAAGTGTAATTTAGTATATTTTTATTATGTCTCCAGGGAGCTTAGATACTCTGCAGTTTTCACCCTAAAGAAAAGTTCATGTCCAACGTAATAACCTGCATCCACTTTCCATCTATACGCTCTTACTACATTTGTAACGTTAGAAATCTAAAGTAAACAGATCTAAAGAAACTTTAAACACTCCTTGAATGGGACAAGGTTGTTTTAGGTAAGTATAGTCTCCTAAGAAGAATATTTTGAAAAATTAAATATTTTATAGAGTTTTACTTTTATAGCTAATAGCATGTCAGGAATAGCTGACAAAAGGAATTTTTGAAGAAAGACTATGCCAGTCTAGCAAAAGGCAGAAAATGGGAAAGGATGATGCTACAACTGAGGTTAAGCCTGAGGGAAATTTAGTAGTTGAAGACCTTTTCCCCAGGCCTGAATGTTGCAGCCGTAAGCACCAGACCTGAGAGAGAGCAGCTCCATCCTTGCTCTGCCAACAGCGTGCTATGAGATTCTAAGTGAAATACAGAGTTTGCTTCAAAGCAAATTAAAGGTGAGCATTTGTTAAAACATACAGAAATGTATACCAAAACTAATTTCTTTAACCACCTTACAAATAATTACAGAAATACACAGGGCTAGATAGTAGTATTTTGCATAGAATAAGCAAATAATTTTTATTACACCAGGTTAAAAATGTAAAGCATTATCAAGATGCTTCAGCATTCTGAAGTTGAAGGATCAATTTAAGCAAAATTATGGTGGGTAAAATTTCTTTGTTAATATTTCCACTCTACCCATTATTTTTCCCTATTTTCAAACCATGGATTTCCTTCTCCCTAACCATGCATTACCTTATTTTTTATTCTGCCATAAACAACAAATCTAAATAAATAACAGCAACGACATGATAGAAAAATGCATACCAAATGATTGAGGATAAGTTTTCGTTTATTACCAAGAAACACTGCTCTTTAAAGAAAACTATAGGAAAAGGATTCAACGAGGGAAATAAATTGTCAAATTTTGGAAATAAGAGTCCCCAAGTTAGAGAAATATGGTCTTGCAGTGAGGAGAGCAGTGAAGAATAACTATTCTCAGGTGGAGGTATTATTGGGAATACCTAAGTATTAGAACATTTTCCAAAGACTAGCTTGAAGCTCTGTGCATTTCAAATTCTGCCTCTCCTCCACCACCCACATATTCCAGGGACACCTGCTTCAGAAAATAATCATATAGAAATTAGAGATAGAGATACAGATAAGTGTAGAGAGAGACAGAAATAGAGATGTGGATACTTTAATAAATTTGATTTAAGCATTCCACATTGTATATCAAACTGTCACATTGTATCTCATAAATATATACAGTTATGATTTTCATTAAAAATTAAATCAAAATTAAGTTTCTTAATAAATAAAATTCTAAATAAATAAATAAATTCTGATTAAAATCATGGCCCTGCCCTTACAATGGAGGCTTCTGGCTCTGAGGAATACCACACAAACCGCTCCCTTTTTCCCTTCCAAAACATTCAGGTTGCGATGTCATCCCCACTCCATCCCTTAGTTCATTTTTTTATTGTAAATAGAAAGAAAAATCTAATAGCAATCTGTTACCTTCTGTAGTATTTGAAGACATCCTAATAATTTCCCACAATAACCAAATAGCTTCAATTCTTAATTAAATTAACAGACATTTTTCTAGTTGGTTTAGAGCTTGATCATTTTATCCAATGAAAAGGCCAGATAAGAAAATCAATCACGTCATTGATCTCCATTCCTACCCCTGAAACGATCTTTGATATATATGTGTAGGTTATAAATCAATGCAGAAGTGCCTGTTTTACTCAATGCATACAAGTTTAATTACATTTTAAATCTTATGTAATAAAGAAATCATATTTCTTATCCAAAAAAAAACCATAAAGACAGAAATATGGACATAGATGTAGATTCAGATATAGGAATAACAGCACCATGTCCAGATTTTCTGTTTCACTGGAATTAAATTAGCATAAACCTTACATCAATTATGACGTTTAGACGCATATTGTGATCCCTACAACAGCCACTAAGAAATTAATGGCCAAAATACCCAGTGGAGCCTCCATAGCTGACACCTCCCTACACTGAGCATCTCCTTAAGTTGACCTGATGTTCATAGACTGGACATGCACCTCAGGTGGGTGTCAGCACAGCAGGCCTCGTTCCTGATGTGGACCATATTGACGTGTTGGCTGGTTTGCTACAGTCCCTTGAATGGTCCACTTACAGAGGTTCCATGATAGTTAAAAATGATCAAGTTACATGATTGAATGCCATCCCTGGTCATCCACAACTACCCGTCCCCCCAAATAGATTGCCAGGCCTTATGCCCGGAAGTTATATTTCACTAGTATTGGTTAAAGCCCATTTTTAACAATGTCCCAGTGAAACTACTACAAAAACAAGTAGTGAGCTGAATTTGGCCTTGAAGATGGATTGTGCCAGCTATTGTCCTAGGTGACTAAGGGAGAAATTGATACAGCATTTAGCTGCATAAAGCTGAAAACATTACTCTAATATTTTTATTTGTTTTATTCTCATCTAATTACTTAAGCAGTGATACTGGTTTTGCAGACAGGCTGAACTCATTAATGGCAGGCTGAAAGAACTTTGGTGGAAGGTGAACATTCAGTCAGTGTTATAAGGAATGCTTTGTAAGTTCTAAATTGTAAGCTCAAAGGTTGAAAAGAGTGATTTTGCCCTGGAGCTGTGAAACTAAAAAGTGAATAGAGCAAGGGTAAGCAACATGCCAAAAATTATACATAGAATGTTTGTAATTATGATGTTAACTATTATAATATGTTCGCATTTTATGTTTTATTGGCCTAGTTGTTGCTGGGAGATATAAGTCAGAAACAACTCTATAAATTACAAAACTACTAGACTATTGAGATCACTGTCAGAAGACCTGGGTCAGATGTTTTTCAGCAACAACGATGTCTCTATGTTGCTATATCATCAGAAATACCAAAAACATCAGCCTTAAATTGGAGGTTCCAAAGGAAAACCATAGGTGATAAAGTCTATTCTCTATTACCACTTTGAACATAAACGTAGGATAATACTAATAAATACAATTGTGATCTGAAATGAGATATCTTGATTTATTAATAATACAGTAGATTGGAAATTATGATGATGATACGTAAATATATTTGGCTATAAAAAAACTTTGTGAAAATCGCTGATGATGTTTATTAACTAGGCTTATTTAATTATTGAGAATGACCTATTCTCCATCCATCTTCCATCATCTATTCATAACTGAGCTGCAGAAACCTTACTCCAGAAACTTTCAGCATTCTAACAGAAGTTGGAAAAAATACTGAAAGCTCATAAAATGGTTTAGGTGTTTCCAGATTCTGACGTCACCTTTTCAGGTCCTGTTTCTAATCAGGGACTCACATTTCCACTTCAGACGTCTTAAAACCCAGGAACAGACCTTACACAACACACTGTGTGTGCTTCCCAGCATTTTGTATCACATGTCCATGGCTTATGTATCATTTTTGCAAGTCATAAGAATAATAACATGATTGACAGTGCTACTGAATATAAATAATTTATAATATAAATAATATTATAAGAATAATAACATGATTGACAGTGCTACTGAATATAAATAATTTATAATATAAATCTGTTTCTCCATATTGTTTTTGTTAAGTGTCCCATTAAATTTCATCTTTCTGATTTTTAGGCCTTACAAAAATGTATTTAATTCTAAATATATTCTTTAATAGTTTAGTGTACATACTTTTGGATTTAAAATATGCATATTCTAAATATATATATGTGCGTGTGTGTATGCTATGTCTACTTTTTCCCCTAACACTTCTTTTATTTAAAAAAAAATCATTGCTAAGATATGTATTTGATTGTAAAAATGTTCTTTCACTCAACGAGCCAACTTGAGGTACATAATGCATTGAGTTTCTCTGACGATGAATTTCAAATAGACTTTGTGTGTGGGATTGTTAAGAGGTTTTAGATAGTCCGTGTCTTCCTAAAACAAGTACTCCATTTATTTAATGGGTGGTTTGTTTGCTTAAGGCACTCTTTCAATTTGCACCACTTGGTAATATACCCACCAGGAGGCAGGTTGGCCTTCTCACCCTAAATATATTTATTGCTGTCTTAAGCCCCCAGCATCCATTTTCCCTAACCAGTTGGGGCATATCTTGTAAACAGAATAAATAATTAGCTACTTAACAGCTTCTTACTTGGAACATGAATTTTTAATCACTTAAGTGCAACATGGCAGAATTACTGAACATATGCCTATATTTTCCTCAAAAAAATAATGATTAGAATTACTAATCTCAGCAGGGCTCTTAAAAAAAAGAAATAGGGAGAGAGGAATTTAATGGCGCTTGGTGGCCTTAGGACACTAGTCAGTTAACAAAAATGCAGTTAAATTTCTTGAAAAATTCTGGCTTCTACATTAATGAACAATATCTGTGAGCCAGAAATCTCTCCAACAAACTTTCAAGTGGCCTGCCTTCCACATGACCCAGCCAGAACAAGGCTTTAGCTACAGCGTGATACCTTTTAATAAGTGTCCAGTCTCGTGTTTTTAAATCCTCTCAAAATATGGTTTGAAAAGAAAGAATTAATAATATGCTTTTTCAGGCCGCGCCTGTGGCTCACAGGCCCCAAATGCCGGAGATGGCGGGTTTGAACCAAGCCCGGTGCCCCCCCACAAAAAAAATATATATTTTTTGATACTTGAAATCTTACCCTGAAATTATTTTTTTCTGTTTTTTTTTCCGGAAATGAAGTTGTTCATATGTTTCATGTCTACAAAGTTTCCACCTTCCCCTTTCTCTCCAGTAATTACAACAATTTTGCTATGAGGACGATACTGTAAGTGACACTTAGAAGCCAATTAGCTTCCCCTGTACATGATTTATACAAACAGGGCTTAGCGTGTCCTGAGATCTCTATCCCAAATTAGGTCACATGCCCCAATTTTTAAATGTTACAGTTCTCTTTTGTCTAATCTGAAAAACATCTTGCTAAATGAATTTACATGGGCTCTGCCCTGTATTGAATCTTGCATGCTAGACAACTATTCAAAGTGCTGGGATCTACTAATTCATTCATTTCTTCCTAAGTGTCACATCCTGAAAGATCCAACAGAAACAGAATTTTACAAAGAACAAGAGAGAAAGCTTTTCTTTCTTCCCTCGTCCTTTCCTTCTTTTTCTCTCTCTCTCCCTCCCCAGGTCACTTTCTCTTTTTCCTTCTCTCCCCACCATTTTTTTAACTAAAGAAAAAAAAATACTGTCCAATTTAAACCATTAGCAAGACTCATGGTTGGGGGCCATTATGTTACTAATGGATCCCCAGGGCCGTGTGACACCATTTGTGATCTCCACTGGGAGACACCGATACATAATACACATGTTTATTTTAAGTCTGAAAGGGAACACTAATGGTTTCAGCACTTTAGTGTACAGTAATGAAACATTTTCCCCTTTGGTAGGAAACGTGTTGTAATGTGATCCACAGATTCATGGGATAATAGGGTCTTTTCTCTCTTTACTAGAACCAAGCTGAAGTTTCAAATTAGATTCATGAATTAAGATGAGGTATGGGCACGCTTGTAATCTGCTCCAATTAACTCTCGCCCACCCCCTGTGGTGCATACGCCATTCTCACAATGCTCAACTAGACACATGGTCAAAATCCAATGTATTGGCCCAAGAAGGTTCCAACCCCAGCTACGTTAGGGTTTTATGCTTGTGATTTAGTAGACGGCCGGTTTTTCCTCCCTGTTTTCTTTCTCTCTCCCCTTTCCTTTTATTCTTTCTCTTTTTACTAAATTTCATTTGAATATTTTGTAGCTAAACTCTAGATGACTTTTACAAAATAAATAAGAGAAGATTCTAATTTTTGGACCTGGTAAACACTTGGGCACATTAAAACGTTCAGATGAGGAAAACAAAAGCCCATGAATTTTCTCAAGCAATGTGTCTTGAGTTGCTTGATCTGTTAAAATTTTATTTGCCTTTTATCTTATTGGTTATGTTACCCTGGGCAGTGTAAGCCATCATAGGAAATGACACTCTTTAGGAATCAACTAGTGGACATCTCTTTAAATTTTATTTATTTTTTATTTCAGATGAATATAAGTGTACGTATGATGAGGTTACATTGTTTGCATTTATTAGGAACAGTCCAAGTTGTATTTGCGTTCTCCCCCCAGGAGGAGCGTCATAAACCTATGCGTTGTACCTGTGGGGTGGGACTTACTGAACCCCTGCCTTCCTTTCCCCACTTTAATTTGTGTTTTTATCTCATCTGGGTCTGTAGTTGTCCATCTACTAGTTTCAAATCAGTGTTGAGTACATGGGATGCTTGTTTTTCCATTCTTGACATACTTTACTAAGGAGAATGTTCTTCCTCTCCATTCAAGTAAATACAAAAGATATGAAGTCTCCATCTTTTTAATGGCTGAACAGAACTCCATGGTCTATATATACCATAGTTTGTTAATCCACCCTGGGTGGACAGGCACTTCCACATCTTGGCAATTATCAATTGAGCTATTATAAGCATTCGAGTGCAAAAGTCCTTATGATAAAATCTTTTCTTCTGGGGTGGCGCCTGTGGCTCAAGGAGTAGGGCGCTGGTCCCATATGCCGGAGGTGGCGGGTTCAAACCCAGCCCCGGCCAAAAAAAAAAAAAAAAAAATCTTTTCTTCTGGGTAGATACCTAGTAATGAGATTTCAGGATCAAATGCAAGCTAATGTAGGCTTTTTGGAAAGAAGTATGGGAATTTTCAAAGAGCTGAAGCTAGTGGGGCTATTAAGTTTGAGAATGTGGGGGAAACGTGTGAGTGAGTTGGGGTATAATGCTCCCCAAGATGGTCAGTGGGCATGCCCAGGAAGAAGCAGACGCCCATCACACAGTCTTTCTTCCTGGGCACTTTCTATACAGTCAGGGAAGGAGGCAATGAAAAGAGGAAAACATTTATAATGGGCACAATTCTAACAGTGAAAAAGTCGTTACACTGTTCCTTTCCATTATTTATAAATCTGTTCTCCCTTACAAATTCAATCTTTAATTAGAGGGCATGCATTGATATGGCATAAACCATGTAACAGAAATCCACATTAATTATAAACAAAATCTGGCATTTGAGAGCACATGTGAGATCGGTATGTACCAGGAGAACACAAGATACCAACTGCTGGATATTTCACATCACAGTTCTCTGCGATATGGTGGACGCTTAGCAGTTAGTCAAATACCCAGTCACTTTAGAAGACTGCAGCGCTGCAGAAGGGGTATGACTCGCAGCACTGGTTACCATGAGGATTTCATTTTAGTTCAGCTCTGATGCAGGTTTGCACAGCTTCTTACAAAATACTTGTGATTCTCCACCGGCTACAGAGATTCCATCTATGAACACCAAGCCCTTTATGCACAAACGTGGATACTTCTGTTTTATTTTGTTTTCTTCCCGAGACAGAGTCTCATTCTGTTGCCTTGAACAGAGTGTTGTGGCATCAGCCTGGCACACAGAAACCTCAAACTCCTGGGTTCAAGCAAAACCCCTGCCCAGAGTAGCTGGGACTATAGGTGCCACCATAAAATTCATCTAATTTTTCTATTTTTAGTGGAGACTGGGACTTGCTCTTACTCAGGTTGGTCTCAAACTCCTGAGCTCAAGGGATCCTCCCATTTCAGCCTACCAGAGTGCTGGAGTTACAGTTGTGAGCCACCCAAGCCCAAATGTGTATAGCTTTTATAGTTATTTCAAGGAGGTATTACAATATACAGTTATTTTATTAGAGGTTTTCCAGTAGTAAGATTATAATGTCTTCTTTCATAATATGCTGTCTAACACATAGCTTTGTTTTTCTGTTTGGCCAATATTTATATCCTAGATACGAAGCTTTTTAGATAGCCATCAATATTTGGTCTGATTTTACAAATATCATCTGTATCATATTATTAAAAATGTAATAAATATTTAAAAATCTACCTACTTTGGGATAGCTAGAGAATGCCTAAAGCTCATTGATTTTAAAACACTTAGAAAATTAGAGCGAGGGTCTAAATAGATTAAAATATGACTAAAAATAATATTTATCTTGAAGCTATACTTTTCAAAATTTAAATTGGAAACCAAATGAAAAGAACTTGCACCAAGATATCTTTATTTCAGTGATGCCAGGGTAATCATTACAGTCTTCCCAACCCTTAATGTTCTAAATGTACAAGAATCAGGAATTTTCACCTGCTGCCCCTAATTTCTTCTCATCCCTGTAATGTAAATACACAAAGAGCAGGCCTCACGTGCTCACTGTACCCCCAGAAGTAAGCTCAGATACAGAAGGGCTCTGAGGCTTGCCAAAACTTAGAGAGCTGGCTTTTAACTCTACTGAGAATAAATTCACACTTCCTTTGCAATTCTCCTGCTCTTTATATTCAACTTCACCACCTACATCAATGAAGCGAGATGGAGGCTACGCAATAAAAAAGGCCTATGCATTTCTGTGATTAAAACACACAATGATACTGTCGCACACTTTCTGTAACTGAATTGTCACCCAGCCCACTTCTAATTTCAGCTCTTCGCTTAAAACTCGTACAATTCTTCAGAAGTTCTGGTTATTTTTTTAAATGTAATAATTGAATAATTTTGCTTTAAGTGACAGAAATAGTTAATGTTGACACATCTTTATTTAAAAAAAAAAATGGCAATGGAAACAGTGATAGGACAGTGGGTGCCAAGAGAAATGAAACTATGGTGCCAGCAGTTGGAATGCCATATGGAAAAATGAAGCCTGGTTTCATAACCAGGATGAAGGAAAATCTGTCAAGGGTTATTTTTGTTGCATATTCATTACCTGAAAAATTGTGTTAATTGCTAAAGGAATGAGGGGTCAACCAAGAATCGATTTATTGTGATAGGAAGGAAACCTGTTAAGACTAGCAATACAGTTTTGGAAATCAATCCAAGGGGTAGTTCAAGGGTGTTTTGTGTTTGTTTATTTATTTGTTTGTTTTCACTTAGAACTGACGGAAATTAAACAGAAATTAAACTTGATTTTGTCCTTGTTAAACTATTTTTATGTCTTTCTTATGATTATATAGAAATTTCATAAAAAATACTATCTAATATCAGAGCATCATCCTCATCTCCACGAGAAACCCCAAACCCACATGTAGCACCATCTACCTCTCCGTTCCCACAACCTCTGCCAATTACCAATCTACTTTCTGTTTCTGCAGGTTCATCTCTCCGGATATTTCCTATAATTGAAATAATACAGTAGGTGGTCTGTTGCGACCCCTTGGCACTGGTCTCGGTCACCGCAGGACACAAGCCCCCTTCTCAAAGGCTATTTAGTAAGGTTATACACAACAGGTGTGGACGGCTGCATGCGTAAGAATTGCCATGGGCTCTCCTCACATGTCCTTTCCCCATGTGTCCAACCCTCATGAAGAACCACTAAGCATCAATGTTTAACTCATGCCTCATGAAGAACCACCAAGCATCAATGTTAACTAATTCCAGAACCCTGAGTTACTTGGCAACTCACAAAACATCTCTAGCTCCTTGCCAGGAGACTGTCCTGTTCTCAACATTTACTTTCAGTGTGATAAGAATCAGTAACTCCTTTGCAAGCATGGTGTCCATTCCTCTACAGGGTCTTTTGTAAATTTCTTCTTTCACTTACACAATGTTTTCAGATCCACCTGTGCTGTAGCATGCACCTGCTTTCTATGGTGGAACAGTATTCTATGGGTGGAATATGCCATATATTTTTTTTTTTACCATTTGTTGCTTGATAGACGTTTGGTTTATTTTTACTTTTTGGCTATGAAGAATTATGCTGTGAAGAAGATGTGTGTATAAATTTTTGTGTGGACCTATGTTTTTACTTCCCTTGAGGGTATAGCTACAGGGGAATTGCTAGGTCCCGCAAAAACTTGATTTCCTCTTTTTGAGGAACTTGCAGACTTTTCCAAAGTGGTGGTACGATAATACTTCCAGCGATGCTTCTTGTGTCTACACTTACGGGGACACAGGTCCTACTAAAGAGGGCTCCACTCTCATAACCTGATAAACTCCCAAAGGCTGTACCTCCAAAAATGCAACCACACTGTGTATTAGGGGATCAACATATGAACTTGAAGGGTTTAGAAGCATACTGTCCACAAGACTCCATTCCTGGACCCCCAAATGTTCTTCTCACATGAAAAATAGAGGTATTGCATCTCAAGAGCCTCAAAGTGTTGACTCATTCTAGTCCCGTGTGGGCATGTGTACCAGCTCTGTTTCAACAGGCGAGAGCAGCAGGGGGCAGGGAGTCCTGCAGTGAGACTGCAGCCTGGTGGTTCTGGAAGGCAAAGCATCCATCAAAAAGGGATTATTCTTGAGCTTTAAAATCTGATGATATTTGTCTTGCTAGGATTTGAATTTGCTTAGGACGCACTGCCCCTTCCTTCTTCTGTAGGTCTCGCTTACATGATGGGAGTGCCCATCTCATCCCTGTGCTACCGATTTATTTTAGAAGCACATAACTTGCTTGGTTTCACAGATTTACAGCTGGGGAAGAGTCTTGCCTTAGGCTGATTAGGACCTCTAGTCTCACCCTCTAGTCTCACCCTCTAGTCTCACCCTCTAGTCTCACCCGTAACTGATTTAGATGCTATTTAGGTGAGACAGTGGACTTCAGAAATGAGAGCTGATTGTAACAAAACCCACTAAGTCGTATACTTTAAGGGGTGAATTTTATGGAATTTTATGGAATGCAAATTATATCTCAATAAAGCTGTTCTTAAAAGATGAAGGATATAGGGGTGGCGTGCCGGAGGTGGCAGGTTCAAACCCAGCCCCAGCCAAAACTGCAA
Organism: Nycticebus coucang; assembly: GCF_027406575.1. Taxonomy (NCBI): domain Eukaryota; kingdom Metazoa; phylum Chordata; class Mammalia; order Primates; family Lorisidae; genus Nycticebus; species Nycticebus coucang. The sequence goes on from NC_069789.1 coordinate 926,737, forward strand.
AAAAAAAAAAAAAGATGAAGGATCCAGAAGAGTAGGGAGAAGGTAGATGATCTCTTCCTCTCTTCTCCCTCTCCTCACCCCCTCCGCATTCTAACAGCACACCAGGAAGACAAGACCTTTCTCAGGACCACGTCCACAGGCCTCCTCGTATCAAATTCCCAGATTCTAGAACTGTGAAAATCAGATTTCTGTTGTTTAAAGCCATCCAGTCCATGATATTTTTGTTATAGCAACCTGAACTGCCTAAGCTAAAATGCCTCTTTGAATTTCACGAAGAATTGTACTGACCTTCCTTCAGAGACGTGAAATGCATTAGCCACTTTCTCCTGGGTGATTTCAGAAATTGATTAAATATCTGTCTTTCAACTTTCTATCATGGGAAACAAAAGTCATGATGCATCATGAAGACACCGATTAAGGCGGTAATAGCTGAAGCATTTTGCTAAAGCTGCGTATTTGCCTGTGAAGGTACACACAGGGGTCTGTCAGAGGTGCACCCTCTGCCTCCTTGTGCCCAACTTAAAGAGTATGGATATTCACCAAGAAAATGTACAAACCAAGCAATGGTATACTATCCATCAGCTTCATCAGTTTATTTATTTAATAAAAAACATATCTAATAAGTTTCATTTGTACCAGTTTATTGGTTAAGTTTCTTGCTATCATGCATAGGATCATTGAGGGAATAATAAAATGGTAAATATGGGTTGCATTGAAATTTACTGGAAGAATAAGGCAAACTGCACTTAATAGTACTATTTTAAAACATGAATGTCACAGACTATGAGTTTATATATTCCTGCTTCAGTCCATTATCAAACTGAACTTCTCCTTTGAAATGCATTGCCCTTACGCTCACATTTCTTCCTTCTAGACTGTCAGTCTAGAAATGCCTCTATCTCGGGTGCACTATAGTTTTCATTAAGTACAGTGCCTACCACCCTGGATCTTTATAGATATGGACACACCTGTTATATGAATATAATGCATGTGCGTACATTATATCCAACCACTTCATTATTAGGAAACCTAGCATTTATAAAACTACCATATGCACAAAACTCTGTGAGCTCTATGCTTTGAACCTAATTCCTGGCATTATTTAGCAAATCGACAAACAACATACACAAACACATTTTGCTCTCCAATGGCCAGCTGGGCTAAGCGGCAGGGAAGTCTGCCTTTTCCCTGGTGTGACTCTTTGCATTGTGTCACTACTCAGAACAATGCACATTACTAAACATTTTTAAAGGTCAATTTTTTAGGTAATATTGAAAATGAACCAAGGATGGAATGACACACGTATTTCAGCAGGTGGTGAGATGAGACATGACCACAAAGGTAATAAAAATGACCACAATCAACGCTTCTATTTATCAAGCAGCCAAGGAGTGTCGGGCTGTGAGACACGTTTAGACGTCACCTTACTCAATCCCCCATCTGTCTTATAGACGGGGAAGCTGAATTGCAAATGAGATGCTTTAAAAATTGTTAATCGACTTTAACAATTTATGCAAAGTCAGGTGACTCAGTACTAGAAGTAAGACAACATCAGGTTTGTGGAGGGCTTGAATGTGTGTATTCCCCACTGTCTGTGACCTTCAGTTACATACGGAAACTTAGAGATGAATATTTCAAAGCCAAGTGGGAATTGACATTTAATGTGTTTGTTTCTCTGATTGCACTTTTATTTTAATATCATTAAAAAGTATTTTTCTGTGAGTAAATACAGCATCAACCATGATAATCTAATCTATCCAAAAAGCTACATGGTGTATTTTAGCAATAAATCTCAATACTACATTCAATACTTAGCCCTTGAGCACAATTAAGGCATTGCTGCTAACCTGATTTCATGGAATGGAATTCGTTGTTATCCAAAGCATCCAGTTATTAACCTCATGTTTGTCCAAGGAAAACATCCAAATTTTACTTCCCAATCCTATATCAGGGTCTCCCTAAGGTAACTGATACGTTATTTTTTCTCCTCAGAGGCTGCCTGACCACTTTTATAGATGTCTGGTTTGAATTCATCTTTACAGGTGAGTTCAAGATGAGTGCATTTCGGGAAGATCACGTTTATCAATGTTATTGATAGTATTTTTATTAAATATTTACTAATATTTAATGAAGGGACTACTGACCAGAGAATAAAGGTGAAGTTCTGAGCTGAACTTGAGCCTGGCAAGTGCACACCTTCAAAGTGGACGTGGTGACATCTACAGCAACTTTACTATTCTCTTTCTACCAATTTTTAACTTTTATTTTATTTTTTTTGTGGTTTTTGGCCAGGGTTGGGTTTGAAACCGTCACCTCCGGCATATGGGTGGGGCCGACGCCCTCCTCCTTTGAGCCACAGACACCATCCCTAATTTTTAACTTTTAATAAAATGTGGACTTAGAAGAGGAGCAGTCAAAACTGTATGAATGGAGACGCTTTACAGGCACACGTTCTCTGCCAGGTGACAGGCATCCAGGTGCCAGCAGTGAGTTTACCTTCCTATAATCATGTTTGGGTCTGTTCAAACTTTTGCCTGATTTTTGTTGTTGCTGTTGTTTTGCTCTTTTCCGTCATATGCTATTTAAATCTCTTCTTTTATTGGGCATGTTAGTATAAGTAAATTCTCAGGCAGTGATTTCAGTGTTTCATGAAAATCCACGTCCTTTTCGTCCAAGGCTCAGTCGTAGTATACTTGCCGGGCTCCCCTGGGGCTGCAGCGCTGTGAATCCGGGCCCTTCTCAATGCCATTGAGAAGAACTGGGAGGTGACACTTGTACAGGGTGGCACAACATCGCCCGTGCACTCTCGCCCTGCCTCTGCCCTCATCCTCTACTTGGAAACTGGAAGTGGCACCTATAGCCTTGACTATGCAGGTGAGACCATGCTGATATTGAAAGCCAGTGCTGAAGACGGCAAAGTGTCTGCCAAGTTGAATGGCTGGAAGACATGTTTGTAAGAACAGCCCTCAGGGCCTATGAACTTGCACTGGTGTTTTTTATGCTTTGCCACAAAAATTGGTGTGTACTAGTTACCACAAACTAACACAGTCTCTGGGAGCTTCTTTGGAAAGTCATCATTTATAAATCTTAACTACCTTAAGGATTTTATTTTCTTTAACTCGTCAGTCTTTAAAGTTTTACAGTTTTGTGGGGGAGTATGGGCGGTTGATTTCACAATAACACAACCAATTGGTGGGAACTCCAGTTCAAACCAGAAATGCAACAAATGGCCCAAAGCTATCAAATATCTGAAAAATCAAGCTTTTCCCTTGGGCAAAAGGGTTTAATTTGTATTCAATTATCTTATTAATGGTGGTCACAAATCACCTCTGCCTGAAATGGTTACAATAAGGAAAAACCACACATAAAACATAGTTAATTTCCATTTCCTTGGAGTTCCCGATGATCCCCTGAGATCTGATTAGATAATTCTATGGTCCTCAGCAGTTGTTGCAGTGTTCAGTCGCATTTGGGATAGCCCACCGCGTAGAAGTTAACAATTGACTGTCGGGGCTCCACAGCATAAAGGGAATAACCGATGCTTTAAAAGACTCTTTTTCATAAAATATTCACAAGAAATAAATTAGAGTTAAGAACCTGTGGAATGATGGGGAATGTAGAGAGATTTCTCACAGAGCTAAGTGATTCTGTGGGCAGTATCTAGTATCCACATCAGAATCAATGGACGCCTGCTTCTTGAAGTTTTGTTCTCATCCATTATAAATGTGTGTGTATGTGTCTACATGAGGTATACAAGTTTCAGAATAAATGAGTTCGTCATTTTCCCATAAAAGATGGCTGAGCATGGTTCTTGGGTTTCCGTGTGGTTTTATTCACGTCATTCGTCATTTCTGTGAAACATTCCCTTTCATAATTTGTTCAAATTGCAATCATGGATATGAACGTCAATTTGTGCACTGAATAACTGTTGAGTCCCTCTTATTTAACACTCCCTAGATTGCACCTTGATGTCTGTGGCATCCACGCTCTACTAGCTTTTCTATTTTTAGTAGAGGCAGGGTCTCACTCTTGCTCAGGCTGATCTCAAACTCCTGAGCTCAAGCAATCCACCGCCTCGGCCTCCCAGCATGCTAGTATTCCAGGTGAAAGCCATTTTTGTTCTGAGTTTTCCCTCATTTTCCCACTGCATCCTTCTCTTTCTGCAGTACGGGTTGTTCTTGTTTTTATCTTGACAGGTTTAGTCTGATGGAGGTTCATTCCTTGCTCCACCAGTTACCTCTTTTCAAGCGTAGCATATTAGAAAACTCTCAGCTTCTCTTTTCCTTTTGGCAATAAAGCTGATAATTTCAAACGGTAACAACAATATTGTTCATCTCACAGAATTATTAGATGCATGAAGCAAGTCACCTTGTATTGGCAAGGAACAACATGGGGGGCACCTTTAGTCATATTTAATAATAGTGATGACAAGGTAAAATTGTTAAGAAGGGCTAAAGTCTTTCTTCTTATGGTTTAACTTTGAAAATGGACTATGGAAACTCACTAAACTAACAAGCAATTTCAATCATTATCATGTCCTTTATAAATTACCACTGGGAAATGGAATAATAGATCTCAAGCTTCCAGTCTTCCATTAAACCTGCTAAAGCCACAATATTGATAAATGCAAACTCTCCTGACCACGGAGACCGTGGTATTTCCTTTAGCTTCTACTTAGCCTCCAGTTACAAGGGAGAGCAAATGTGGTCCAAGCCTCGCAGTGCTGTCTTTCTTGTGTAGCTACTTGAGAGGAAACAAACAAATCAGGATTATTAGGCTTGAAAAAACATAGCAGAACAGGGCAATCACCTCACCAAATATCCCAGATTTCTTTCCCGTACTCGGAAGACAAAAGGTTTACTGACTCATTTTCTAGTTGACCATTTGAAATGTCTCAGACAACTCAAAGGGACAGAAGCATCTCAGAACTCACACTATCTGGTGACAGCAAAGTCACCCACACTGAGTGTATCCCATAGCAACGGTGATGACGTAGCTACCCTGCTTTCCTTCGTCATCTTATATCAAGCTATTGCTCAGAAAAGATCAACTCACCCGCACTTACCTCATACACTGCTGATGTTTCTTAAGCGTTAGTATTTCCTCTCAAATTCAGAGAGCCTCATTCCTATAATAGTTCCCTTCAGTATTTCTAAACATCGATTCTATGACACTATTTGTGATGAAATAAATAGTGTGATCATTTTTCTTTGTTATGAAGAAGATATCAACTATCCAATTACTGCTTTGTATTTTAATTGAATAAACGTTAAACCGTGTTAAGATACTGAATGTTAAATAGATATAGATAGTTCTCAGCATTCATATTAGCAAACTATACTCTTTGGTTACACTGCACAGCCAAGATGTGACAACCTCATGCTTATTTATCTCAATGTTCTATTTAAAATAAACATAACTACTGGATGTGTTTATCTACCCGGCCAAGGTATAATCCTCAGAAACGTCCCTGCAGGCAGATATTTAGATAATGCTATCCATTCTGTTAGTCCCATGTTTACTTTCTCAGCTATCTCTCCTATCACCTACTCAAGACTACACAGAGTTTATTTTTTATTTATTTATTTATTTTTGCAGTTTTTGGCCAGCGCCGGGTTTGAACGGGCCACCTCAGGTATATGGGGCCAGCACCCTACTCTTTGAGCCACAGGTGCCACCCCACAGAGTTTATTTTTATACATATTTTTTCTGGTATATTTGCCTGCCAAATATTAATTTAATTGTAAAAGTGCATATCATTTAACTAATACTCAGAGTTTATTCTCTAGGACTTAATTTTAGTACGTTCCACTCCTGATGTATAAAGCAAGAATGACTGATAATATTTGTAGCCTGTGTTTTTACTGCAAATGATTAATTCCTTATTTAAGCCCCCCAAATAGTAGCTCCAACTCAATCTCTTTTGTTTTGACAGATACATTGAATATATGTTCTTATTTGAATGTCAGTCTGTATGGAGTAAGATAGGCAGAAGAGAAACAAAATACATGTTTTATATTTCACTACTAACGTATTTTTGCCTTGTATACATATTTCTACCCTCTCAAAATAGTTTTTACCTCGACTTCATTTGGGATACAGACAATGTAATTGGAAAACAATGAAATCTGAATATTGTTCTTCTATTCACTAAATTTAACATTCTCTTGGCTTCCTGGAAAGAATAAAAAGAGAAAAGCATGGATAGTTTGTATGACGTGGCAGAAAATATGCATCAGATTGATGCTCTCCTTACATACTACCTCAGCTATTAACTTCACAGGCCCTCACTGTGACCAGACACCATCATTCCTCAATGAAGTTTTGAGTCTCAACTGTTTATTTTTGTTGTGTTGTTTGCTGTTTGTTTTTGAGACAGAATCTCACTCTGTCACCTGGGTAGAGTGCTGTGGCATCATAGCTCACAGCAACCTCAAACTCCTGGGCTCAAGTGATCCTCTTTGCTGCAGCCTCCCGAGTAGCTAGGACTACAGGTGCCTGCCATAATGCCCATTTAGCTTTTCTATTTTTAGTAGAGATGGGGTCTCACCCTTGCTCAGGCTGGTCTTGAACTCCTGAGCTCAAGGGATCCTCCTGCCTCTGCCTCCCAGAGTGTGGGATTACAGGTGTGAGCCACAGCACCTAGCCTAGTCCCAGTTTTTCCTTCAATCCTTCCTTCAAACTGTCAAATGCATTTCATAAAAGTATCCTTTAGGATCTAGGGTTCCCTATTAATAGTTATTATTCCTAGAAAATAAAATTTTCCATGGTCTAATACATTTGAAGAATATTAAATCAGTACAACGTGTGAGATTTAGAATTTTTAATTCACTCGTGTTCTCATTAATCTTCAAAGGGGTTATGTGATCTGCAGTATTTAGAGAAGTCTGGGCTACTAATAATGAGCAGAACTCACAAAATTTCATCCAATTGTGCATCCAAATAGTTGACTGACCAGAAGCTCTGCAGACCAAGTACACCTTGATAGGGAAAGTCAGGGAAGTCTTATCTGAAAATCTTGGCATGAGAAAGTTGCGTGAAAAAAAAGAGCTCTTGCATCCTAGCACTGCACCAGCTCAAACAGCACTGCCTGTGGGGGAGTTTTTAGCTAGAAAACTGTGTTGGAGCACCCTCCCTACTCACTGAGCCAGTAAGCATTGGTGCATAGCTTCCCAAGAGGGGTGCTGTGAAGGTCGCTGTAGTGACATTCAGCAGTGAGGGATGGAGTACTTTTTCTTGGAGATGTTCATGAACATCATGGTGTGTGTGTGTGTGTGTGTGTATACATGGTCTGTATTTCATAGATTTAGGGGTACAAGTTGAATTCCATTACACGTATATATTGTATCATGGTGATGTGGTGATGTCAGGGTTTCAGTGTGCCCATCACGTCAATAGCATATACTGTACCCAGTGGGCAATCAGTTAATTTTCATCCTTTACACACTCCCCTCTTCCCCTCTTTGTCTTGAATTTCCAAGGTACCGCTCTGTCATATCACAGTCACAGCATAGCTCCCTCTCTTAAATGAGAGCAGGAGGCATTTATTTTTCTAGTTTTGAGTTACTTCACTTAGGAAAACGCCCCTGTTACAGTCAAGCTGCTGCAGAAGATGTATTTCATTCTTTATCAGGGTTGAGCAGTTCTGGGGACGCATGTGTGAGGACACATGTAATTCACATTTCCTTTGTCCACTCATTGGCTGATGGACGCGTACATTGATTCCGCGGTGATGTGAATTGGCTGCAGAAAACACCGCCCAGGTATCATTTTGATAGGATGATGTCTTTCACTTTTAGTAGATACTTAGTAGTGGGAATACAGAGTTGAAGAGAGATCTGTTTTTAGTTCTTTGAGATATTTCTGTACTAATTTCCATAGAATTTGTATAAACTTACTTTCAGACCAAGAGTGTGTAGCCTTTTCTTTTCACCACGTGTGCACCAACATCTATTGTTTGCAACTTTTTAATAATGCCATTCTAATTCATTATGGCTTTAATTTACATTTCTCTGATGACTAGTGACATTGAGAATTTTTTCATACATTTTCTGGCCATTTCTCAGTCTTATTTTGAAAATACCTGTTAGTGGCTTTTGGCCACTTTTTGATAGAGTTTTTTTTTTTTTTCTTGATGAATTGTTTGAGTTTCTCATAGATTGTGGTTTGAATTTCTTATAAATTACTTATAAAAAGTTTTTTGTTAGACACAGTGTATGAATATTTTCTTCCATTCTATAGGTTATGTATGTACTCTGTTCATTATTTCTTTTGCTGTACAAAAGTTTTTAGTTCAATTAAGTCTAATTTGTCTATTTTTGTTTTTTGACACATTAGATTTAGGGGTCTGAGCCATAAATTTTTTGTCGAGACTGACATTCAGAAAACTTCTTCATGTATTTTCTTATAGAACATTTTTCCTTTTTTTCCTTCTTTTCCTTCAAGAATATCTACAACTCTTAGGTTAGTATGTTTTACATAATCCTGTATTTCTTAGGTATTTTATTCTTTTTATTTTTGTTTTTATTTTTATTTTTGCAGTTTTTGGCTGGGGCCAGCTTTGAACCCACCACTTCTGCTGTATGGGGCCAGTGCCCTACACCTTTGAGCCACATTTTTTTTTTCTCATTTTTGCTTTCTGGATTAATTTGAAAGCCTTTTCTTCAAGCTCTGAAGTTCCTTTTAGGCTATTGTCAACATTTCTCATTGTATTTTGTAATTCCGTAGATGAAAGATTCATTCACAGACATTCATAATTCTTTTAAAATATCTATCTCTTTTTCATGCATGTCCTGAATTGTACTTTTAATTTATTTGTTTTAACTCTCAACTTTCTCTTGGATCTCTTGAGCTTACTTTCAAACCATATTTTGAAATTTGACATTTCATACATTTTCTTTCTTCTTTCTTTCTCCAGCAGACCCTCTTCTCTTCTGGAGAAGCAGGGCAACCCCTGGGGGAGCTGAGCAGTCTTTTTCCGGCGCTCTCAAGCTGGTTCCTTTCATCTGGAGGTGTCTCTTCTTGTTTTTGAATTTACTTCTTGTTTCAGACTTTTCCCCCGTTTATGATGTGAGTATATCGTATGTTGTGCTTGCTTGTTTGGCTCCAATTTGGGGGGGTTTGGGGGGCAGAGGTTCTCTACCAGCTCCTTTGTCTTCTGTGGTCTTCTGTGGAGCTCTGAGATGTGACTGCAGCGGAGACGCAGTGACCAGGCTGCCGCCTCTGTGCTCTAGGACCGTGGCCATCTGGGGATGTGGCAGTCTGGGGTCAGTCGTCTCCATGCATGGCACCATCTTCCTGATGGCAGGTGCTAAATTCAGTGGTGCTTCTCCATCTCCAGGGTCAGCAGGCTGCACTCAAGTGTCAGAACCACCTTTAGCAGAAGCTATTGGGTAAATGTTGGAATTTTGTCTATTAGGAGTGATTCTGTATTGTCTCAGAGGCCTGTTGGTCTGGGGCAGGAAAGGGACTCGCTCCCCTAACATCTCCCTTTCTTGAGGCTGGTGACTCTCTGTTCATTCAAACACAGTTGTCTGTCTCCAGGCCGCAATGCTGGCAAGGTCCAGGAGCCCATGGGGGTGAGGAGGTTCTCCTGCAACTGGGATTTTAAAATTTACCTCTTTTATGTTTACATGGAGGGACTGGAACATATTCTCCTGAGTAAAGTATCTCAAGAATGGAGGAAAAATTATCCAATGTGCTCAGTACTTCTGTGGAAACCACTTCTATTCACTCACACTTTCTTATGAAAGATAGAACACAACTATAGCCCAGGATGAAGGAGAGAAATGGATGGGAAGGGAGGGGAGGGAGGAGGTTTGACAGAGGGAGGGCAAACGGTGGGACCACACCTGTGGAGCATACTGCAAGGGTACAAGTCAAATCTGTCAAGTGTAGAACATAAATGTCTTAGCACAATAATCAAGTAAATGAGGTGAAAGCTGTGTTGATTGGTTTATTGAAACCATGTCACATTGTATAAAAAAAATCAATGCATTATACCCCACACATGCATAAATGTATTCATGATCCAAATAAATAAATAAACAAACAAATAAATAAATAATTAAAATCCCGAGATTAAGTGCGGAAACCCAGGAGTGTCTCACGCGCACGTGTAGAAGCTTCTCCCTCCCGTCTCCTGCTGACCCTGGCCAGGCAGGGTGCCCACCTCCCTCTACCTGCCTTCCCGGTTTCTGTCCTCCTCTGATGGACTTCATCATCTTCTCTTTATCTGTTCACAGCGTGAGTATCTTCTCACTCATGGGGAGAACTCGCAGGAGAGGCACCCACATCCCACCCAGTCAGCCACCCTGAACCAGAGCCCTCACTCCAGCACATTCCACTATGAAAAGTCTGTTGGCGATTCTCAAATAAGTATTGCTCTTAATTTCATTAGCCAGCTCCATTCAGAGGTAAAAAAAATATTCATGAGTTTACCTGACTGATGTTTTCTCAGTTTAAATTAAGGCAATACCACACTTTGGTATGTTCAACCTAGTCCTAAATGTTTCCTCAAATAAATATTTTAAAATTATATTGTCATAAGGGTTCTACTTAAATCATGCGTGTTGAAGTATAGTCCCAACATGCCAAAGAAGTTCAGAATAATTTACAGCTGTGACTTACTTCTTTGTATGACTATCAGTAAAATTATATATATGATATACATACAATATACCAATAAAGTACAGAGCAATCGTCAGTTCCACCGTTCTTCGGGTATAAAACAATAAAAAACTGACTGACATTAGCCCTGATATATATTTTCTATGGCTACTGTAACAAATTACTGCAAATTTAGTGGCTTCACTGAAATTTATACAACCAAATTTTGCAAAGTGGGTGTTCAACAAGGCCCTCCCGGGCTATGCTGCCATTTGGAAACTTTAAAAATCAACTTCCATGCCTTCCAGCTTGCAGAGGATGCCTGCTGCCTTTGGCTTGTGGGCCCATTTTCCCCCCTTCAAAGCCTTGTTCTTACTTGACCTCATTCTATTCATTGCTTCCACCACCTTCACTTTCATGAATCTGAGCGATTCCCTTGGGCCTGCACAGATAATGCGAGATGACCCTCCCTTCTCAAGTTCATTAATCTAATGACATTTGCAATGTGTTTTGTTTTGTTTTTTGCATGTAAGGTCACCTATTCACAGGCTCCAGTTTGGGACATGGATATCTTAGGAGAGGCTGCATACCTGGATGTATAGATGTTTTTCTATATTAATACTTATATATGTTTGAAATCCTTGACATTTTCCATGGTATGCATATATTTAAAATACAGCCTTTATTCATTATTCAAGGAAAATTGAGATACAAAATTAGGAACTCAGTAAAAAACAAAAGAACCATATGTCTATGTACTTGCAATGATGAAAAAAAATAAATTACACTTACTGAGAAAGTGCTAGCATGCATTAGAAATTGATCTCATGTCTTAATAATGCTTTTACCCTCACAAGAAATTTATGAAGTAGGAAATATTATTTCCATTGTTATTTACTGAAAAATACTTATGCTTGGAACATTTCATAAAATGCTCAGAGCTACTAAGAGACAAGACAGTCTAGTCCTAGATTCCACGTGCTAATTATTATGCTAAATTCTTATCCTCTGAACCAGGCCTCTAAAGATACTTAGTTTTAACTCCAAATAAAGAATATTGCAACCTATTGTGCCCTGTATTAGTAAGACATATATGGAATACAATATGTCAGTTCTTTGAATTATTTCCAGTATTTGAATACCCAAATACCTTGGCAGCTGATATGCTGCATTTTGGGGTAGCACATAATAGACCTTTGAATTAGATAGCTCCTGATGAAATAATGGCTTTTCCTATTATCTGCTGTGTTTTCTAGGCTTCGGTTGATTCACCTAAATATGTGAGGTTATAATAATATTTAACTTCAGTAAAATATTTAACACTTTGTCAAAATATCTATTCAGTCATTTCACTTCTCATGACACTGGGCCCAGGAAATCTCCAAACTCATCTTCAAAGACTCTCTGCATAACTCCCATCTACATATTATTTAGCTTTCATGAACCACTTGGAAACCTCAACTCATGATTTTTTCGTGTCTCTGAGACTTTGAAGATGCTCATTTCATACTAAGTGCAGTGCTTCAGTTCTGCCTTTTGTCTCCTGTTGCTCCGCTTCTGATCCGTGACATCTCTGCACATATTTCTCCAAGTAGAAAGTCACTGACTCCTGTCCCAGACTGTGGCAGGTGACCCTCACTCTCTTCCATGGAGCCCAGAGCTCATCCAGTGTATGTCTTTTCACCTACTCTGTCTGTGTTCTCACATGATGCTGCTTCAAAGAAATGCGGGCAGTGAATACCTGAATCTCTGGGCCAAGAAGTTGCTAAAAAAAATTAGCACAGAAATTCGGGGTGGCAGTTTTCCAATAGTTGGCTACAGAAATGTAACAGATCTGCACCAGATCTCCCAGAAAGTCTTATGTGGGGAATCCAATGAAGTTCCAGGAGAAGTTGTGGAGGGGCTTCAAAGATGACGACATCTTTAAGTGTTGAGTGCTTTCAAGGCAATGCCAGACAAGGTAGGAGCCTTGTCTGGAAGGTGATGAGTGTAACAGCAGAAAACTTTCCAGAAAGAATCATACGTCTATCACCGTTCTGCTTCACACTAGCTTAACTGGAGAGAAATTAAAGCCTAGGGTGACTGGTAAATTGGCAAAGCCATGCACTTACAAGAACCCAATGACCTCCCCATCACTTGTAGATTAAACAAATCCACATGGACGACTTGTGTCATATTAAGGAATGGGTTGTAGGTATTGATGAGGAAATGAGAAGAAATGGGCTATTCTACTGACAGTAGGCAAGTGTCCTGGACAACCATAAGTGAATCATCTCACAAACGTGACACTGAGATTTCTGCTTCAAAACATGGCCTAAAACATTCAATCTTTGGAACAAGGCATCGTCAAAACATTTCACATGCACTACCATGCCCAGCTCCTGCAGTGGTCACCACTGCACACCAATCTGGGGTCTGTCTGTGGGAGCCACTTCATGTGCTACACCAGCTCACACACGGCACGCTGTCCGGTCCTGCTTGGAATGAACTTCAGCCAGAAACAACACAGAAGTGTTTCAAGAAAGCTAGATTTGTCACAACTTTGAGAGCATGACTTTGGAGCCCCATCAAATAGTCCACCTCCTATGGAAGAATTCAAAGGAGTAGATTTTGGGGGTTTAGGTGCAATGGATGATGAGGTGACAGTCTGTAAGGAACCCGACTCAGAAGTAATTTTCCACATGACATTGACCAAAGTACAGACCAGAATAAGTGCACAAAGCAGTCCATGAAGGAGCAAGGGAGGATGACACGGAAATTACAGAGACTCCAAAATAAGAGGATGCCAGGTCATTGGCTATGGGAAAATACCCAGGTGTGCTGAGCGGTGTAGCTGCACTGAGAGTGCTTTCACCACTCACGTTCGTAATAAGAACAAGAAACAGACCACGATTGACTCTTTTCTGAGAAAGAATGGTTAAACCATGGGAAAACAGTAAATGCATTCAATTTGTATAGTCCTGTATGCATGATTTTCTTGAATTTTAATTATGCATGAAAGCTAAGTACTATCAGTATTATTTGTATTATTATTATTATTATTATTTGAGACAGAGTTACATTATGTTGCCCTCAGTAGAGTGCCAGGCATCACAGCTCACAGCAACCTCAAACTCTTGGGCTTAAGCAATTCTCTTGCCTCAGCCTCCCAAGTAGCTGGGACTACAAGAGCCTGCCACAACACCAGGCTATTTTTTGTTACAGTTGTCATTGTTGTTTAGCTGGCACGGGCTGGGTTTGAACCCACCAACTTTGGTATATGTGGCTGGCACCGTAACCACTGTGCTACTGGCACCGAGCCAGAGGCCTTGTATTATATTGACCAGTTTGTTATAGTCCTTTGTGTGGTCAACTGACAGAGTTGCCACTGTGTGTGTATAAATAAATATATAATATATACACATATGCATATATATATCTCCTTCATATAAGATAAAGAGAGGGAGTGAAAAATATACAATATACAAAGTGTACAATCTGCAGGGTGGGCCCGCTGACTGGAGACCGGGAATATCTATAGTTTGAGTCCAGGCAGTCTGCCGGCAGATTCCCCTCTGCTTCTGGCGAGGGCAGTCTTATATTATTGAGCCCTTCACTTGACTGGGCGAGGTCCTCCCACAGCTTGAAGGATAATTTGCTCTGCTCGGTGACTACTGAACTCAATGCTAATCTAATCCATCTAATCCATCAAACGCTTTCACAGAAATACACAGAATAACGATTCTGGGCACCACAACCTAGTCAAATTGACATATAAAACTAAAAATATCATCTGCAGAAGTCCCTGTTTATGTTTTTGATTTCCATAAATCACGTGAAAATCCTTCCTTATGCGGCAAGTCTGCTTTGCCCGCGTCTCCATCAACACAGGTGTTTTATAAAATGAAACCGCTCATACTTGTAGTTAACTTTTAACCGTTCCTTGTGTAATGTTCTTCCTTTCTTTATGTAGATCTGAGTTTCTAATCTGTACCATGTTTATTATCTCTGGAGAACATATTTTAACATTTCTTGTCAGGCAGGTCTGCAGGCGACAAATTCACTCAAGTTTTGTTAGATAGATTATTTCTTCTTTACTTTTCAAGGGTAATTTCACTGGATTCAGTACTCTGGGTTCAGTAGTTTTATTTTCTCTCGTTATTTTAGACATTTCATTCCACCCCCTACTTGTTTGCATGACCTGCAGGTGTGTCTTGCAGAGCCTGAGGCCAGCTTAAGTCCAGAGGACGTGGGACAGGCGGCATGAAGAGGCTTTGTCTGATCTTTCTCACGGCCAGCGATTCAGTTTCAGGAATCCCCTTGGCCAAGGGGAGGTGCACTCACTCAGCTGCTGGGGGGAACTTGAGGATTTTATTTAGTTTATGCTTCCCAAAGGAGTGCCTCCAACGTGACCTTAGTGAGATTTAGCAATGAGACATCTTTCCCAAACTTAATTGCTGGAACTCAGCATCCATACTGAGACTCTCTCAAAGCAGCATAAGGTCATGCACCCTTCATAAAATATGAAAGTGTAGTTTACCTTCTAATACACGAGGTGCCTCCCAAGTCATCCCTGGAGTCATCAGACTTAGGGAAATATGAAATTGTAGCTAAATGTACCTTTATTTGCAAAATGTGCATTATGAAATTCCACAAAGAAGCGGCTAACACGTAAGAGAATATTTTGTAAATATTTTGTAAAATTTTGTGATGCATAATTTGTAAATAAAGATACATTTAGCTACAATTTCCCGTTTTCTCTACATATGGTGACTCTGGGGTGACTGTTGGGATACACTATATTATGCTTATTAATTATGACTTGATTGTGCTCCAGACGGAAAAAGCGAAAACGCCAAATATAAAACATTATTGAGTGTGACAGAGCTTATTTGGGTAGAAGGAAGAAAGATGTTGCAGCACTTTTAGTGACTTTTCAATTTCTACTTTCATTAGTCAGGCACACTTCTATCCCCTTCCACTTTTCTATTTTTGGTTCATTTTCCAAGAAACACATTTCAATGCTTTACCTGCCCAGAGCCCATTTAGTGTTACTTTTTCTTAACAGATTCTGAGAAATTAAATACTTATTTTTATTCAGGAGATGGACTCAAACACTGAAAAAATATTTAGTGTTGACTGAGGGCAAATAGTGCTAAGCCAGCTCTGTACAGCTGCCACAAAGATGACACACATCAGCTTATTACATTAAAACTCTTTCCATAAAACCACAGCTGTCAGGGTTGAAAGCTTTCTCTGTAATCTTCAACCACCTGCTCAAATCTATTTTCGATAACCTCAAACAGTTATGCACCCTAGTAAATTCAGAACTTTATTTTACGGACAGAGCTTTAACCATGGTGGACAAACATAATGGCTGGACAGGAATAGCTCACCCATGAGGAGACGAGAAAGGGGGGTTCCGAGTGTCATCAGACTCGTCAGAACAGAGTGAACCCCACGGCGTGTTCGGGCCGTCATCAATGTGAGGGACTCTTCAGCTGCAGAGTAGAAAGCTGGAAATGTATTGAGTTGTCAAAGTGAACATGGGTTAAAGTAAATGAATAACTGAAGAAGTCCCTGGATAGACACTTTACTGAAAGAACTATCAGGGACGAGATGGTGGGTTGGTAGGTAGAGTAACTTAAAAGAAATTCTCACTGATGGGCAGCACCTATGGCTCAAAGGAGTAGGGCGCCGGCCCCATATGCCGGAGGCAGCAGGTTCAAACCCAGCCCTGGCCAAAAACTGCAAAAAAAAAAGAAACTCTCACTGTTGACTAACTCTTGGACTATCCCCATAGCCTATTTTCACAGGAGTTATAAGGTCAGAGCCATACTTAGAAATGGGTACAAACATATCCTAATACATCATTTCTGTGAAGAAACATTGTTCAAGTCCTTTCAAGTACTTTTTTCAGTCCTTCCCAAGCCATTGATTCAATAAAACAATGAACAGAAGAAATCATGTTTTTTTAGGGAGTCACCAGGGATATCTTCTTGGTCACATGCTTTTCCCAGCTTGAACCTGGCCTTATGAGTGACCTTTAAAAGAACAGGAGTTTCCTTTAAGCCAAAACTTTTTTTTTTTTTTGCAGTTTCTGGCTGGGGCTGGGTTTGAACCCACCACCTCTGGCATATGGGGCCAGCGCCCTATTCCTTGGAGCCACAGGTGCCTCTCAAACTTTTTTTTTAATAAATATTTATTTCTTAGTGCCTGGTCCCATGCAAATCATCTTAGGTAAAATTTTATTGACTTTTTCAGTAAGTACAGAAGGCAACATTCTCCATGTCCTTAACAAAAACACGTAAAACCATGATAAAGAAATGGCATTGAAAAAAGAGATGAGTGGTGTGTGGACATACAGGCTGAGCCTCTGGAATTAAAACTTACTTGACTGAGGGTGGCGCTGGTGGCTCAAAGGAGTGGGGGTGCTGGCCCCATATGCCGGAGGTGGCAGGTCCAAACCCAGCCCTGGCCAAAAACTGCAAAACAAAACAAAAAAAATCTTACTTAACCGAGAGAGACTAGTCTACATATCTGTATATACTATGAAAGTGGGTGAACAATAGTGGATTTTCCCCCATTAAAAATAAAAGAAAGGAATGTGTCTGATTTGTTGATTCAATGTAAAAACAGTAGAACTGTAGTAGACTATGTTGACTGATATATCTTGGAGAGTAAGCCCAGCATGGAACAAAGGTGCCGTCCTGAGTTTATTACGACCGACACACAGAGATCTATCAGACAGGTTCTAATCGGGATGGTCATCTATCTGCTCCTGGCACTGCTGCTGAGGCTGGAGGATGACATTTTATTAATCCGTCTGCTGGTGAATTGTCAGCACTTATTTTGCATGTCTGTTCTGCAGCTTTCAGCTTTATTGATCATGAAATTTTAATATAATGCTTGGAAACGTTTGCCCGCCCTTCACAAGCAGCGTCAGGCTGACTTAGGCCCTAGCTGCCCTCAAGAGAGCCGTAGCTCCATTTTGTTTATAATTTTTCTTTCTTTTTCTTCTCTCCATTCTTACTTCTCTTTCAATCCTCCTCCTTCTTTTCTCTTAGACACAAAGTACGCCTATGAATGAAAGACTCGAAATCTTGTTTGGCTTAATTTATAATATGTAAGTGTCTCTGGATAATAATATTTTTAAAAAGTTTGTATAACTGAGCCTTTTCTGGTATTCATCAGCACTTGCCTGTATGGAGACATTAGTACATTATAGCACTTTTCCTGAGTGATATATAATTTTGTGAAGCTGGTTAGGTCAAATTTCTTATCATTTAACACACAAAGCAACAATGTCCTAGTAACTCAAATAAATGGCTTCATAGTTCACACTCGTTTTATTTACACATCACAGAAACGGCATTTGATGACTTTCCGTTTTTATAATTTAGATGCTCTGTGGTCTTTTGACCTGAGGTCATTTCTTTTTGTCCTCTCCTCACTCTTCACACTGGTACTGGCAGAAGGAACCATTGCTTGTCTTTACTCGGATTGGTCTTACAATAAGATTGAAAGTCTGTTCAGTACATTGATTTTTCTCCCCCAACAACCTGATTACTGCAGTTCTCTGTGAGCTGGCCACTTCTCAACTACTCTATCAAGCTGTAATACGTACACAGCCAAACTACATGACTGCTAGTCTGCGACCAGATGGTGAGAGAGGCAGAATCAGCTTAATTCCTTTTTCTTTATTTTTCTTCTCTCCATTCTTTAGTCTCCTGTAGTACAGCAATCTCACTCACCTTAAAAACAACTTTCATATTTTTATAGTAAAAAGTTTTAAAGACCACATCACAGTAGCATTAAGTATCCTGTGAAACTCAGAGATACACACAACTGGTCCTTTCTATAAGTTAGCTACCAGGCAGGATCCCATGACTAAATCAACTTTTGACAGTATAAAGATAGAACCATGGTCACAGTTACTCTATAAGAACACCACAAAACAAGAAGTATTCCAGGGCGGCGCCTGTGGCTCAGTCGGTAAGGCACCGGCCCCATATACCGAGGGTGACGGGTTCAAACCCGGCCCCGACCAAACTGCAAGCAAAAAATAGCCGGGCGTTGTGGCGGGAGCCTGTAGTCCCAGCTGCTCGGGAGGCTGAGGCAAGAGAATCGCTTAAGCCCAGGAGTTGGAGGTTGCTGTGAGCTGTGATGCTACATCACTCTACCGAGGGCCATAAAGTGAGACTCTGTCTCTACAAAAAAAAAAAAAAGACGTATTCCAAGTGACGGGCGTGCTTCTGGAGCATTAATGTGTCTGACAAATGTCGTTTTATTTAGAATGATATATGAATCAGGGAAAGAAATTAAAAGAGTAACGTGTCTTGCAGAAAACTGCGATGTATTCCAAAAGAAATTTCAGAGTCTGGTTTTGAAATACGGGCTTTAGGATAACAGCAAGACCACATAGAATCTATATATAGATATTTATTGCACAGACATGTAACATGAATGTTTTTGAGGATAAAAGTGTCGAATATTAAAATAACAGTAAAATTGGAGAAGATATTTTAAAATATTTTGTTTAACATGAAAAGTGGTGAATTTCTCCACCATATACAGAAAACTAATTTTAATTTTGAAGGAAGGATAAATTTACTATTGGATAACTAGAAAAAGGAAAGAAAAAGTTCAGGTAGATGTAATTTACAATAAAAATATATCTCTTTCTTTAGCAACATATACAAAGTTGGAAATTTTTAGATAGATTCCAATACCTAGAAAAATGAACAAATTTAAAATATGTAAAACATGGTAATTCCTAGGTAGTAAGTTTTTTTCTTTAATTAATTTCTATTTATTAATATGGTAATATGGCAGACAAATTGATCTCACCCAAACTCAGTTGGCAATAAGTCTGACCTCAGCTGAAAATGGCTTTTTATTAATAACCACTTATCCCAAGTTGATATGAGGCTATTTACTAGCACTTATTGAACCTATTAACTAGGACTAGTGGTAAGTTTTGTTTCATAAATATTAACCTGTTTCTTGCTTTTGTTCAGAGTCCACGGGATTGTCACATCACCTACGTTGTTTGCTCCACATCACCTTTTGAACAGTTCCCAGTTCTGAAACAGGTCAGGTTCTCAGGGTGTTAAATAAAGAATTCTGGACTTGCGCAGTGGAAGAAGAATTCTACATTTATTTTTATTTGCTTTTTCTCTAGCGTTCAGTCACTTATTCAACAAATCTATTTTCTACCAACTGTGTGTTATATCTAAGCACTATAAAAAAAAAAAACCTGCTCTCAAGTAATTTACAACATAAAGAGGAATAGAGATGTGAGCATTTAATTACGGCCAATACTAGGGAGAGGGAGGCATTGTGAGACTGAGGAAGCCTGTAACCCCGTCTGGGGGTTGAGGGGTCAGGGACGATGAGGAAGCCCTTCTCACCTGGGAAATCCTCCTGGAAGAGCCAAAACCCAGACTGAGCCTGACGTGGTGACATGAAGTTAGGACAGTGAGTTAAGGGCCATCCGGCAAGCCTTGACCTGGGATCTCCTAAGTGTTTGAGTCCGATTGGAAAAGAGCAATATAAAACCAGGGGTGGGGAGTTTGATTCATTTAAAAGATTCAAGGAAGCTAAAGTAGGAGTTCATGAAGAACTGACATAATCATGATTGTTTGAGGGATATTGGATTCTTTTTTATTAAATAATTGAAATGGAAACAACATTGGATACTTTTTCTTCCATTCTTGAGATACTTTGCTGCAACGAATATGATCCAGCTCCATCCATGGAAACATGTACGAGATAAAGTCTCCACCTTTACATTGGATACTCAGTTCAATGTACTCAGTCTTACTATGAAACCAATGTATAGCTTTCTGAAGAAAGCTATAACCCAATTATAGCCCACGAAGAAGGGGAAAGGGCAGATGGAGGGGAGGAGAGGGAGGAGGATGGGTGCAGGGAGGGTAATCAGTGGGATCACAAGTACGGTGCATCTTACAAGGGTACATGTGAAATTTACTAGGTGTAGAATACAAATGTCTTAACACAATAACTAAGAAAATGCCATCAAGGCTATGTTAACCAGTTTGATGAAAATATTTCAGATTGTATATAAAACTAGCACATTGTACCCCATGATTGCATTAATGTACACAGCTGTGATTTAATTTTAAAAAATGAAATGCACACAACCCAGCCTGCTGCGGGAGACGGGTTGGTAGATTGTTACAGCAACACAGATGAGACAGAGGCAAAGGCCCATCTAGGATAGGGGGCTGAGAAATCACACTTCCTTAGAGAATTTCTGAATACACATACTCCTTGCAAAGTGTTCAAGGTGATGTTAACTTTTGATTATGAGTTTAAATAGATGTAGCAGCTGGTTTGTATCTGCGACTTTGTTTAATATGTGACAGCAAAGTGAAAAAAAAGCCCAACATGATCATACTTTAAAAATTTTAAAAATCATTCTTTTTAAATTACTTCTTGCTAAAAAAGCATAATGTAATAACATCTAGTTTTTAATAATTGTTTCTCTATACTCCCTTCTACTCTCTCTCTGAGTAATCAGACACCATGGCTCAAAATGGTCCTCTTCAATGTCCTTAGGTAAGATTTGAGGCTATAAAATGTTAGTCCCAAGAGAATTTCGTCTATTTTGTTCAAGTAAAATTCCAGTTCCTGTGATGGAACACATTTCTAACATATTTGCTGAATGCATAAATGAATAAATACTAAATGCAAAGAATAAAAGGACCAGAATTGCTTTGTTTATGGAATGGTGATTTCAGTTGCATATTCTTGATTGTAATACAAATACAGATGGCAAATAACTTCATGTATCTACCTGCAATTTGTTCCTCTTCCCCTAATTCTGCTATTACAGTGCAAAACCCAGTCATCAGCATCATACCTGCAGACGTATGACTGAATTATTTCTCCAGGCTGCTGAATGTGAACACACGTGTGATTTGCCTAGCTTAAAAATTAAAAGGAGGGCAGTGCCTGTGGCTCAACAGAGTAGGGTACTGGCCCCATATGCTGGAGGTGGTAGGTTCAAGCCCAGCCCCGGCCAAAAACTGCCAAAAAAAGAAAAGAAATTCAAAGGAGAAGATCTATCATGCTTCTCCTCTTTCTGGGACTCTTCCTGAATCTAGCTGTGGAGAAACATGAAACAACTCAAATCCACGAGGTTAACATCATTTATTTAATGTGGTTTGAACGAAACCCAAAGAACACAGCCCTGCTTTCATTCTAGAGCGAGTCATTGTGCAAAGTGCCAACCCTGCACATGGGGAAGGAGGAACCACAGGCGTATCCTTCATCCTGCTCTCAGACCCTCCTGCCTTCACTGACTCCAAACCACCATTATTATCACCACTCCAAATCACCGCTTATTAATAAATACTCATGAAGGGAGTGCTGTATGTGAGGCGTGGCCCATACACACTTCCATGTGTTCCTTAACAAGTAGCAATCAGAGAAACGTTACAGATGCCGTTCTATAGTCCTGGAAATGAAGCTTAGTGAGTGAAATAAATCACTTTAGATCTTAGCCTTAGTAAATGGCACAGCTAAAATCTCAGGACTCGGCTGATTTGAATGTCATCGTTTTATCACTTAAGAAAAATATATGCCATTTTCAGAGACTTCCCTTGAGATATACTTTGGGGTTCAAACTTAATTTCACATACAGGATGGCATATATGTTTTTCATAGAGCACATTATATCAAATGTTTTATGTGATGAATCCACTGACAATTTAAATCATTTTTGTCAGTTCCTATATGGCCATTCCTATAAAAACTCGAAACAAATTCTATGAAAAGAGTTGTGAAGTTTTGAGATGTAAAATCATAAAATTTAGTAAATTTTAGTAATTTACTGATAGGTTTTAAAACCATAAAAATATATAGGTTATAAAAACAAAGATACTTGCTAAGCATTTTTATTTTTATTTTTTATTTTTATTTTTTTTTTATTGTTGGGGATTCATTGAGGGTACAATAAGCCAGGTTACACTGATTGCATTTGTTAGGTAAAGTCCCTCTTACAATCATGTCTTGCCCCCAGAAGGTGTGGCACACACCAAGTCCCCACCCTAGCTAAGCATTTTTAAACATTCTATGGACAATAAAATAATCAAATAATTACTATAATTACTATAAACAAAATACATGTATATTGTGCAAGGCTTGCATTAATTAATCTTTTTGAATCTCTTATTTTAACCTCAAATATTTTAGCTTGAGTTTAGATTTTTCTCTTTCTAGGTAATAATTATTGGGATATTCAATAGATTTACCCCCCACTTCCTGACAATATCTAATCCAAAGCAAAGCTTTAGTTCCTTAAACCCTCCCTTGACATTTTCTAAGTATCCCCTTCCTGCTGAGACACCATGGTTCACTACGGAATACATTTTCCCTCCTGCAATTCATAAGATCTCAGTTTTGTAAACTACAAATGTGTTCCCAAGTGGCTTTAGTCATCATATATAAGCATTCAAAAATATATATTTACTATCTAGTTGGTAGTAGAGAACTCATTTGACAGCTGTTTGTTGGTTTTTTGACTCAGAACAATATGTTTAGTCCTGTGAACATTCACTCTTTTGCTACAATGTCCCTTGATCATCACAGTTTTTTCCTCTTCCTCTTGGACCTCTCCTTCCTCGGCTGCTGCTTCTTGTCAGAAATGGCAATAAAGGATAGCGTTTAATTAATTCTAGTTATTATTTCAAAAAGTACGCATTTTAGTAAGAAAACCCAATATTTTTATTACAAAATATTCGATTTAGCCAAAGCCCATCTAAGCTATTCAATAGGTCAACTGTTTCCATCATGATGTCTGTAAATATATATATTTATAGTCTTACTCTGTCACCTTTGGTAGAGTGTCGTGGCATCACAGCTCATAGCAACCTCCATCTCCTGGGCTTAGGTGATTCTCTTGCCTCAGCCTCCCAAACAGCTAGGACCATAGGTGCCCAACACAATGTTCGGCCATTGTTTTTTTTTCTTATTGCAGTTTGGCCAGGGCTGGGTTCCAACCCACCATCCTCAGTATATGGGGCTGGTGTCCTACTCACTGAGCCACAGGCACTGCCCATTTGTAAATATTTTGAAAAACAAACAATCAAACGAGGCAGCTGAAGATAGAAGCCAGAAGCAAGAAGTACAGTGCTGGTCTGCGTTCCCGAGAGCCTCAAGGGCTCCAGAAAATGGTTTCGAAGCCCCAAGAGGAAACACCCGTGAATCAAGCAATGCCGCGTAAGTTGTTGTGACCACACTCTCGGAGCCTGGGTGACCAGAGGCCAGCCTCTGAGTTGGGATAAATAACACAGATTAATTGCACACAACACACACCCACTCCCTGTGCAATCTGTGAATCTTTTTAGCAAAGAGCTACATTTATTGAAAAAGAAATTAATCAAGAAAAGTCTATAAAGCAAAATAAAAATATTTTTTCCAAAAGTGATTTGTGATCTCTGAAATTTTGGGAGAAAAATAGGAAACATTCAACTAAAATGCAATTTATAAAAATGCACTTACCTAAAACCTGTTTTCAGGAAGAGGCTCCCCACAGCATTCTGACGCCTTGTAAAGCATTGAGGGTAGCTGTCTCGTTCTAGGCCTGTAGCTCCCATTTGGGGGGCAGGGGGGCTAATTTCCTCGGGTCTTCTTGTAACTCCCACTTTGCCTACATTTCAGACTAAGACTAAGGCACATGTTTAGCAACAACTGATCTAGGAAAACATGGAAAATATTTGTATGTCTTTAGAGTTCTTTTATATTCAGATTTTAAGACTTTAATGTCAACATTTGCTTAGCTAAATGTAATCGGACATTAAAGAACTATGCCAATTCTGAATTGTCCTAAAGACAAACTATTTTTAAATGCATAGTAAAACCAAGGCTGCAGTTATGTTTCTTCATTTTTACTCTAGGAATAAATTATTGACTACTAAACGAACTTTAATTATTTAGAATAAATTTTAAACTTTATCAATAACTAATTTCTCTTATTTCCTAGCCTACAGCCAATCTTTCAAATGATACTTTTAACTTTTTACAAGGTAGCATTTAAGAGAAGCAAGGAACACAGACTTACAAATAGCTTTTCAGTAGTGATATTAAATCATTTGATGAAAGAGAAATTTGAAACTAGTGGCAAAACAAATATCATTTGTTTTGTAAACTCTATCTTAGAACGCTACCAAATCATTATTCTGAACTTCACTGTTGGCATTGGATAGGTAATTTAGATTAAAAAAGCAGCAAAGACGCTTTGCATTTAAACTGCACGATGTCAACCAAATGGCCCTACCAGACGCTCACATAACATTTCATTCCACAGCTTCACGATAATGTTATCATCAGCACATGAAACGGCCTCCAAAATAGATCATAGACTATGCAACAAAACAAGCCTCAAAGAATTTTTTTTAAAATTTAAAATCATATTAAGGGTCTTTTCTGACCACAATGGGATAAAACTAGAAATCAAGAACAACAGGAACTTTGGAAACTGTGTGCACAGGCGGAATGTCAGGTCTTGAGCCAGCTTAGCTAGGTTCTGGACGTGGACCACTAAGCTACCTTGCTCAGGAACAATTTTTCTTAGGCGCCTGAGGGCTATCTACTTCAGCTGGGGAGAGAGAGAGGGAGAGAGAGAGAGAGTCTTAGAGAGAGTAAAGCAGTCTTCTTAGAATAGATAGATCTTAGTCTTTAATGGAGCTTGGTAATCTTCAGCAGAGAGACGCAGGAGAGCAGACAGAGTCATAGTAAGCGGGTCCGTGCTGGAATGCGCATGCTCTCGACTGCCTTCTCCTCCAGCCTCATATAAGGCTGATCTCGTGCCTCTCAACAGCACAGGTGTAGAGACTGCCAGTTCACCACTGCTCTCATCTCCCGAGGTCTCATGCTTGTTAGGAGAGCTAAATCCCTCTGCACGCCCTTTCCACCAAGGTGTTCCATTATTGAGCTAGACAGGTATTTCTTATAACTCTCACTCCTCATAGCCACAGGCTATAGGGGCTGTGACAGTAGAAATTAAACCACATTCTCGAGTATGACCAATTGGCCAGTGAAGAAACTAGAAAGAAAGCAAAACATTTCTTGAAACAAATAAAAATAGACATATAACATACCAATACCAACGAGATACAGAAAAATCAGTTTTAAGAAGGAAATGTATAGTAACAAATGCCACATCAAAAAAAGTAGAAAGATTCCAAATAAACAATCTAGCAAGGCACCTCAGAAACTAGGAAGACAAGAATGAACGGCACAAAAAGTCAGCAGAAGAAAAGGAATATCAGATATCATTGCAGAATAAATGGGATGGTGACAAAAAATCAGAAAAAAGATCAATGAAACAGAAGGTCAGTCTTTCAAAATAACGGATAAATAAAATTTAAAAAACAATTTGATTAAGGAAGAAGAGGTGAACTCAAATCAATAAAAATCGTAAAAGGAGACATTACAACTAAAACCACAGAAGTACAAAGGATTGTGAACAACTATAGCCCAATAAAATAGGAGAAACTGAAGGTGTGGATGATTCCTGGGCACACGCAACCTGCCAAGACTGACCAGGAGGAGTAGAAGGTCCTGAGCAGACCAGCGCAAGCAGCAAGAGGCACCCAAGGACAGCGAGTTGCCCTCGTCACACATTTTTAAGTGTTCAGATGATTGTTGCCTGTGGTATCTACTCTATGCAGCAGATATCTAGACTTATTCAGCCTGTAAAATTGTAATTTTACCAAATAACAACTCCTCGTTTTCCTTCAATCTTCGTTTCGTTTCTCTTTACGTGAGTTTGACTACTTTAGATCCCTCAGATAAATGGAATTGTGCAGTATTTGTCCTTAGGTGATGGAATGAATTTATTGAGCATAACATCTTCCATGTTTATCTGAATGGCAGAATTTCATTCCTTTTTAAGGATGAATACTATCCCATGTATATATGTAAACGTTTTCTTTAACCATGTGTTTGTTGATTGACTTTTTAGTTGTTTCCATACTTTGGCTATTCTGAACAGTGATACCATGATGTGAACTGTAGGCACAGTTCTGATTTTATTTTCTTGTGATACATACAGAGGAGAGAGATGGTTGGACCACAGGGTATATTTATTCCTTTTTTTTTTGCAGAGTTTGGCCAGGGCCAGGTTTGAACCCGCCACCTCCAGCATATAGGTCCAGTGCCCTACTCCTTTGAGCCACAGGTGCTACCCTATTCCTATTCCTATTTTTTTGATGAATTTTCACACCACTTTTCATAGCAAATTTTTCTACAATAAACAGGTACTATGTATACATAGTATTTCGTGTGTAAATGGAAACCTAGAAGTTATAACACTGTTATATTTAAGCACTTAACATTTAAGTTAAGCTCATGGGAAAATGGCTTTACATGAATCTTGTGGACACCTCGTTAGAAAAGATTTATTCTTTTGTAATCAATTACACTGAAACAGTAAAGTTACATATGAATTTGCCCTTCCCTGGCAATTGATGTCTTAAAGCAGTGATCCCCAACCTTTTTGGCACCAGGGACCAGTTTCATGGAATACAATTTTTTCATTGACTTGGTGAAGAAGGTTTGATGTGAGTCTGAAGCAATTGATTATTATGGCCTCTGTTAAACTTCTCTGCTCATGATAATCTGTATTTGCAACCGCCCCCAGGACTAGCCTCAGCTTGACCTCATAGGGAATATGCAAGCTAGATCCTCGTGCGCCAGTTTACAGTGGGGTCCCTGTTCCCAGAATCAGTGCACTGATCTGACAGGAGATAGACTCAGCGGTGATGCGGGTGATGAGGAATTGCTGTAAATAGGGACAAAGCATCCCTCTCACTCCCCTCCTGCTGTGCAGCTGGGCTCCTAACAGGCCACAGATCACACCCAGTTAGTGGCCTATGGTTTGGGGACCACAATCTTAAAGGATGAATTTAAAAAATGATATCTAGAAAAAACAGTGAGCATAAACTATTAGCATAAACTCATGTTCATGTAACAGTAAATCAAACTAAAATGAGTGAATCTTTATTCTGAGCAGCTATATGATAATAACATCAAATTCAAAAAACATTAAATATCCAGTTAATGTAGAAAATTCATTGTTCAGCTATGGGGTCTAAAGGCCAACATTTTAAAAGTATTATTTAACAAACTAGTTAGCCATCATTTCAACAGTGACTCATAGATGACCAGCCCGCACTTCAGTAATCACTAATTAAGCTTGGCAAGTAGCACTCTGGTAAATAATGATACAATTTTGTTGACATCAAAAAATTTATCACTACTGATAAGATTTCAAGTAGTGTCTGAAGAGTGATAAAATACAAATGTGAGCAAGTGGAACCAATTCTGATGTTGGCAGAGCTGCACAGCCACATACAAGTAACAAGACAGAGTCACGGAGACGCTGGTGTGTCTGCTGCTAGCCTTTCATCAGATCCACTGTTTTGTGGGTTTCACAAGCCTGGAGCCTCTGGGCAACTTGAATCCTTGAACTGAAAAATCACAACAATGCTACTACTGCTAAATATCGGCATGTTAATAGAAAAAAGGGAATAAAGATCATTATAAATGCAAATATGTAAAGTATTTACCTAAATTTAGTCATACAAAAACCCATTTCAAAAGGAAAGTTAGCTTACATTCAAACCCTCTGAAGCTATAATGATCTTTGAATTCGAGGTTAGGTTCTAATCTCCTGAAATAGAAAAAGTTCTATGTCAAGTCAAGGAGAGCTTTATAATAGAAAGCTTTATTTTGTAGTCCTGCACCAAGCAGGAGACGGGCTAATTTGCTGATATATCCTCCTGAATGAGCTGAGAATAATAACTGCCCACCAGGAAATTTAAAAACCCACTTGGAGCGTCTTTATCAAAGACCAGAGGAGTAGAAATTAAGTGTTCTCAGACATAACTGCTTTCTAAGTAAACCTTGCAGTAATTATGCACTCGGGATAAAAAACATTTCACTGGGAAATGAGGGAGCAAAATACAGGACGTGCTTGTAAACTTGTCCTGAATTTTAGCCAATATTTTGGAGAAAAATGTAATGCTTAATCAGAGTATATTTTTCTGTTAATAGTAAATCATTCAGTTAACACATTTAGAATGTTACTCTTATAGTGTATCTGTGTACTATCATCTAATAAAAATAATTTTACAGGTTTGTCATATGAGGCTTTTATAATTTTGAGGTATGTTCCTCCCATATGTTCCTCCCTAACCTAGTTTGTTAAGGTTTTAATTATCAAAGAGTGCTGAATTTTATGAACTTCTTTTCTGTATCTGATGGATTTTATCAAATTCTTTCTATTGAGATGGGCATATGGTCTTTGTTTTTGTTTCTGTTTATGTGGTGAATCATATTTATTGATTTGCATATGTTAAACCATCCTTGAATCCCTGGGATAAAGTCCACTTAATCCTAGAAGATTATCTTTTCTGATTTGCTGTTGAATTGTCTGCTAGAATTTTGTTGAAGATATTTACATCTATGTTCATAACGAATATTGGTCTATAGTTTTCCTTTTTCATTATATCCTTTTCTGGCATTGGTATCAAGGGGATACTAGCTTCATAGGATAAGTTAAGGAGGATTCCCTTTTTTTTGGTGTCATGAAATAAATAATTTTAGCAAAGAAAAAAATGACACTTTAAAAAACTTAACAGCCTGTTGCAGCTGCTGCACAGTATCTGCATCTCCTCCAGACTCACACTGTTTACGCTGAGCTTACCGCTGATGTCTTTATCTTTAATTCAAATTTTAGAAAAGGCTATCTTAAAAAATTGACTTACAGAGGCCTGCTGTGTTAGTTCTCACCTGTAATCCCATCCCTCTGGGAGGCCGAGGCAGATGGATAGCCTGAGCTCAAGAGTTTGAGGCCAATCTGAGCAAGAGCAAGACCCCGTCACAAGTAAAAGTAGAAAATTAGCCCAGTGTTGTGCTGGGCCCCTGTTGTCCCAGCTACTCAGGAGGCTGAGGCAGGAGGATGGCTTAAACCAAAGAGTTTGAAGTTGTTGTGAGCTATGATGCCAGGGCACTCAACCCAGGGTGACAGAGTGAGGCTCTGTCTCAAAAAACAAAACAAAACAAAAAAACCTACTTATAGAGCATTGTGAATACTTATATGGTAGATGCTGATTCAGGGCCCCTGTGGGACCCTTCCAGAAAGCATTCAGGAGACAATGGGCTGTGCACTGTGAGTCCGCTCAGGTGACCAGCAGGGGGAGACTCCAGGGTGAATGGGGAGGTGGTGGTACAGGGGTCCCTCTATTTACATCAGCCTGGTGTCTTCAGCAAGAAGTCTTCGCTTTACTCTCCCCCTTGGGCTGGCATGATTTTCTCCTAATAAATAAAATATTTGAAGGCAATTAACAGGCAGATAAAATTAAATGTCAGAGTTAGCAAATCTCTTTAATAACTCACAAAGAAACCCTCATCTCATGCCGTGGGTCAGATGAACATCTGGAACATCAATTTTAAGATTTAATAGTCAAGAGTGCTAATCTTAAGAGGTGACTGAGGGCTGAATCCAAGCTACTCTGTTAAGGCAAAGTCGTGTCTCCGACTTAGAAAATCTGAGCTTCTGACACAGAAGGGATGACATTGTGGGTGACCCAGATATTTTGGTTTTATGTACTTTCACTCCACACCACAACAGCTAACACCCTTTGTGTAGAAAGATATTGTGTACAGAGGTCGCTCCCCAGCAAGGCAACAAGCCCTCCTCTCATGGGCTAATCCCACCACTTCTCTGGGCAGTAGGCTTACAAACAGATTGAATTCAACTTTCAAAAACAATCCAGATCATCTGGACATCACATAAACTATCTTATTTATCCACAGTATCAATGTCATCTCCTGATTATACAGAAAGAGCCAGAGGCAGAAACACAGCTGGAAAAACCTGTGAGATGTTCAAGTCAGCAGGTGCGGACCAAGCCCTGCAGATAAAGGCCTGCTGTCTCAGTGAAAATACTGAGGGATCTACTGGCAAGAGGCATGAGATATCCCCTCTAAACTAAAAGACAAATCGCACTATCTTCTACCCTTTAACAGTGGGCACGATGCGTAACAGACCCCGCATGTTACGAAAGTGCCACTTCAAGTACCAGCACAAGGCCAAATCTGCACGCGCAGCCTCGGATTCCGCAGCTGCGGGGTCCCAACCTCGGTCTGTTGCGGTTCCTGTGAAGACAGCAGGCCACTCAGAGGAGAGGTGGCCTCAGGTAAGGTCTCTGGTTACTGAAGGGACGGGCTGGCTCTTACAGAAATAAATACGCATTCATTTACTTGCGTTTCACTTTACTGTGTTCAAGGTCTGTGCCGGCCTGCTGAGAAAGCCGGGTCTACAGAGAGGGGACTCACTCAGCACAGCATCCTGGTGAGAGAGAGAAGATGGGCCAGGTCCCCTGCTGCAGACCCCGCAGCCCCGCGTGTCACACGCCCCGAGTCACCGGCGCGTGTCACACAGGACGGCCCCTGGCGGGATGGGATGGGCAGCGTGGCCCCCAATACCCGACGGCCCCCGAGAAGGCGGGTGCGGAGTCCCGGTCAGGTGTGGTCAGCATCGGAGACCAGGGCTGGGCGCGCTCTGACTGGAGCCCCACAGTGAGTGCGCAGGGCCATGGGCTCCGGGCTTCCCGCCCCGCGGGCAAAGCTCCTGGGGGAAGATCGGGAGCCCCAGGGAATTACCAGCAATAACCACCATCTGACCATTGTGAGCTTCTTGGATTCATTCAATAGCAAAAAAAAAAAAAGGGTCGTCATGTCAGGTGGGGGGTATGGAGCATTGAGCAAAACGCTCAGAGGCGACTGGGGTTCCGGTCTCTGTGCCCTGGTGAAAACCCGCAGGGCGGCCACTCTGTGCCGGGTGAGATGACGCAGGGCGGCCAGTCTGCGCTGATGAGACCACTCAGGGCGGCCACTCCGCCCCGGGTGAGACCCCGCAGGGCGGCCAGTCTGCGCCGGGGTGAGACCCCGCAGGGCGGCCACTCCGCTCCCGGGTGAGACCCCGCAGGGTGGCCAGGCTGCGCTCGGGTGAGACCCCGCACGCAGGGCGGCCACTTTGCGCCCAGGTGAGACCCCGCAGGGCGCCACTCCGCTCCCGGGTGAGACCCCGCAGGGTGGCCAGTCAGCGCCCAGGTGAGACCCCGCAGGGCGCCACTCCGCTCCCGGGTGAGACCCCGCAGGGTGGCCAGTCAGCGCCCAGGTGAGACCCCGCAGGGCGGCCACTTTGCGCCCGGGTGAGACCCCGCAGGGCGCCACTCCGCTCCCGGGTGAGACCCCGCACGGCGGCCAGTCAGCGCCCAGGTGAGACCCCGCAGGGCGGCCACTTTGCGCCTGGGTGAGACCCCGCAGGGCGGCCAGTCTGCTCCCGGGTGAGACCCCTCAGGGCGGCCACTTTGCGCCTGGGTGAGTCGCGCGCAGGGCGCACCAGCAGCTCCGCGCTCAGGACACAGACGGCTTCACCGTTAGGCGGGCAGTGGAGATGGCATCTCAGGAAACGTGGAATCTTCAATACATAGTGTCATTTAAGACCCCAGAGCCAACGTCGGTGAGGTGAGGAGCACTGAAATATTTAGGCTATTAAGTATGAAATGTCCTATTTCCTGAAGTACTACATTTGACAGTTGATACCTCTGATATTTCACTTTGATCTTTTTTTTTTTTTTAATTGTGATGGAACATCTTTATTCTTTCTTTCTTTCTGCTCTTTTGTTTATTTTCTTTTATCTTCATTCGTTTAAACATATATTTGGCTTGTGATTATCTTTCAAAGATTTTTTAGAGCAAGTTTTGTGAAACCATGGATGAGTTAAAAATTTGTATTATTTCTGCATATGAGTTCTGTTGTACAACCAATGCAGCACAGACAACTCAAAATATCAATGAAGCATTTGAGAAGGGTGTGACAAAGGTAGGCATAGCCTGTCGGAGGTTTGAGAAATTTTGTTCTGGAGATTTTAATCGTGAAAATGAGCCACAGAAATAACCGGGACCAAGGTGGATAATGATGAACTGAAAGCTGCAGTGGAGGAGACTCTATCTCTACCTCCGTGGAAATTGGCAGCAAGGCCTGAGGTTAGTATGCCACAAATACTGGATCATTTGAGACAAATCAGCAAGGTGAAGAAGCTGTATGAATGGGTTCTGCGTGAATCAAACAAGTGTCAGAAGAGACGCTGACTCAAAGAACGCCTTTCTTTGCTGTCACGTCATAAAGAAAACCATTTCTGCATCGTATTATTACATATGATGAACAACTGATTCTTTTTGACAATTGTAGGCATTCAGAACAATGGTTGGATAAAGTGTCAAATATAGTTCAAAGATAAATATTCATCAAAAAAAGCTAATAGTGTTTGTTTGCTGATGCTGTGTTGGTTTCCCACTGCAGTTTCATGAGACCTGGCTGATGATAAGTTTTTAAATTAGTGTATAGAAAGCACGGCTAATATAATTGGTCCTGAAAATTCTATTAGTCTCAACAAACTAAGAACTATGCGAAATGAAAGAATTGGAAAATCTATCAAAAACAGTTTATAGAGTAAAAGCTGCTAATTTTAAATTTTATGCTTTGGCAGTGGAATGACAGCACTGATGTTACAAATACAGCTCAACTTACTGTTTTCTAGAGATACGGAGGCAGAATATAATCTCACTGAAGCAGTGGTTTCTTTAATGCCATTAAAAGACACAATTAAATCAAGAGGTTTATACAAAGCAATAAAAAATATGTTAAAGTGAATTCCTTTGTTTTCAACATATCTGGTATAGTTACTGATGGTGCCCCTGCAACGGTAGGTAAAAGGGAGAGACCTATAAAATTAATAGGAGACAATGCAATTGCTGTCCCAAACTCACATTTTTTTTTTTTTTTGTAGAGACAGAGTCTCACTTTACCGCCCTTGGTAGAGTGCTGTGGCCTCACACAGCTCACAGCAACCTCCAACTCCTGGGCTTAAGCGATTCTCTTGCCTCAGCCTCCCGAGTAGCTGGGACTACAGGTGCCCACCACAACGCCTGGCTATTTTTTGGTTGCAGTTTGGCCGGGGCCGGGCCTGAACCCGCCACCCTCGACATATGGGGCTGGTGCCCCACCGACTGAGCCACAGGCGCCACCCCCAAACTCACATTTGATAAAGCATCATTGCATGTACATCATGAAAATGTATGTACCAAAGTTTTTAAAATGATAACACCATGCAAATTATCATGAAGACTGTGAAATTCATAAAGGCCCGAGGATTGAGTCATCACCAATTCCAAGAACTCCTTGAAAGTGTTGTTGTTGGCTATGGCAACACCGTTTACTTTTGCCTGGCTACACTGATGCCAACTGTTGAAAAAGATTTTATGATTTACGACATGTGTATCAAGTTGTTTATGATATTAAAAAACAAATTTGGGCCAGAACTTGACAATGAAAGTTGACTTACAGATTTAGCATTTTTAGTGGATTTAACTGATCATTTAAATGAGTTACACGTGAGTCTTTAAGGTGAAAACCAACTTATCAATACAATGCTTCAAACCGTAGAAGAGTTCCAAATGAAACTGAACTGATGGCAAGCTCAAATTAAACCAAACAGCTGTACGCATTGGACACCCTGGCTGCACACAGTCCTGGGAACAAGTGAACAATATGCAGCCTTGATTTTTGATTTGATATAAGAATGTGAAAACAGATTTTGAGATTTCTAGGATGCCTTTGCGATTCCATTTTCAGTTAACACAAATATGTTACCTGCCAGTTTTCAAATGGAACTAATAGATCTCAATCTGACATTCGGCTGAAAGATAAATGTGATCACGTCTCTTTACTGGACTCTCATAGGTCCTCTCTTTCCAAGACAAACACCGCTGGCTTCACAGTCAACAGCTTATTCACGTCATCACTTTTTAGCAGTACCTACATTTGTGAGCAACGATTTTCAAGAATGAAGCACATAAAGAGTAAAATTAGGACCAAAATTTCTGATGAGCACCTTGAGAACTCTCTAAGAATTTCAACAACTTCCGTCAAATCAGAGATCGTAGTTTCTCAAATACAATGTCAAATGCCCCATTAGTTTTATCTACTTAATTTGTTTTTTTCAATTTATTTTTTTCTCATTCCCACATTTTGGAGTGGTAGGAATAATCAAAGGCTTTGATCTTTTTTACATCTATTGGTTTGATACTTATATATTTCACTTATATTTTAAAATTGTATGTGTAGTTAATAAACTATCAGGAATGATAATATTTGACAAATGTGACTGAATGAATGAACAAATGAGGAAAAATAATGGATGTGGGACAGAACAAGCTCATCCCGCTCAGTTTAGAAATGCTGTTTCATAGGAAAGGACAGGAAATCTTGTGTCCTCTTTACTGGTCATAAGTGGAATGATTTCTCTTTCCTGTCTTGGGTACTGATTTCATCAGGAAAATGGATGAATGAGAAATTAAACTGGTATCAGCATGTGATTCAACTGACCAACAACACTTAGAAAAAAAAAAAGTAGCTTTTTTTCATGTATTGCTGCCCGATCTTCTGTCTGTTAAAAACAGGTGACTATATAAAAATGTGAGAGAAAAAGACCCTGCATAAACCTAAGCGAAGGTTTAGTTTCAAAGTTTAAAATGTACTATCAAACAATTTCAAGTATACATGCATAAATTCAGGGCTCTTTTCTTAGAATTTGCTTTTCTGTATTATAATTGGAATATATTTTAAGGCTTAAATTAAAAAAAAAAAAACTTCTTTTAGAAATGGGGTGATTTAAACTATCATGTTTGAATTAAACTATAATGAGCTGACCACTTGCATGGTTTCCTAGGAGGCCTTCACCACAGCTGACTTTGGTGAGGTCCCAGAGGGAAGTCTTGTGATTTTGTCACATAATCGATCAGCTGACACTGGCTGACAGGCATATTTCAGGTTCACATCCTCAGAAGGAAAGGATGTACTGCCCATGTCACAATGAGTTGTCACTACTTGAAGGACCATCTTGTTATCTTGTTATCCTCATCTATCTCAAATTAGAGTAATATCATAGATGATTTCACATTCATACAATTAGTTTTTAATTTAAAATGTTTGACATACAAACAGTTCTATGATTACTTCTGTAGGGCAAAGTGATGCGGCCCGAGGTTACACATGTACCTAAGGATTAAAAATCTTCCTGTTAAGACATATGGGGAAAGCAATGTTTACAACTTCCATTTATTGAGGATTTAATTTGTGCCAAGCACTCTGCTAAATGATTTGCATGCAGAGCACGCAGTTTATAAAATAGGCGACAGGAGATTGGATTCCAAACCAAATTCGTCTTGATGCTAAAAGCAGTTCATGACATACGCTGGAAGCATGAACACCTATGTCGCATTTCCCCCCATTTACAGATTGTGTTTCTGGCCATTTGTCAGTTTACATTCTTGTTTTTATTTATCTTTGCATTCCTCATTCTCAGATCAACTTCCGTACCTGTGTTCACCGTATCAACCTGAGTTTCCTCTGCCTCCTCACTGCTCAGTCTACTCTGAGTATGGTCTTATTCTGTGACGCTTTGACTTCTCTTTGGCTGTTTGACTAAAACTTTAGATTTATTTTGAACAAGCACTGTTCAGTTCAGTTTTGTCCACCACAACTGGAATTCTAAGCTGTTGTTCAAAGTCATTACCCTCTGGAGTCTAGATTTCTCTTGTCCTCTTGTTCTGACTACTTGCCCATAACGTATTGTAAATGGAGCTGCACTTAACATTCAGGGTTCCATGTGGGGTGTTCCTAATTTATGTTTTTATGATAATCATCTAGGTGTCCTTATGACCACTCTGATGCAAGGTTAATGCAACATATAGCTCTTTGTTCCTTTTACTGAAACATTTTATCTAGTTGGGATTAAAGAATTTATACTGGTAGTGGTTATGACATTGAAAACGATTCGGAGGTTTTTAATAAGGGTAGAATTTTGAGAGTGCAAGAGACAAAGTTTATTTCTAAAGCAATGGAGTTGCTACCGAGGCCTTTTAAATGATGAAAGTAATCCAAAGTTATTTGCTGAAAAAAAATTTTTTTTTTTTTTAAACAGAGTCTCACTTGGTCACCCTTGGTAGAGTGCTGTGGTGTCTTAGCTCACAGCAACCTCAGACTCTTGGGTTCAAGTGATCCTCTTGCCTCAGCCTCTCCAGTAGCTGGGACTACAGGTGCCCACCACAACACCCGACTATTTTTAGAGACGGGGTCTCACTCTGGCGCAGGCTGATCACTCAGGTGATCCATCTGCTGCCTAGGCCCCCCAGAATGCTGGGATTACAGGCGTGAGCCACTGTGCCCAGCCAATATTTGCTGAAAATTATTCTGAAAACTAGCTTCACAATGGCTCAATTAAAAAGAAAGACCAGAGAAGGGAGATGACGTTGGAGTCGCAGCTGTGAACTGAATAAAGTGGCAGAATCTTGACCTAAATTTGTTGCACCAAGAATTGAAAGGTGGAAACAATTATAAGTTATAGATAAAGAGAGACAATATGTTTGTTTGTGTCTTATTTGCTATGGAAGATGAAAAAAGGGTAATAGAGAGCGGTGCCTGTGACTCAAAGGAGTAGGGTGCCTGTCCCATATACCAGAGGTGGTGGGTTCAAACCCAGCCCCAGCCAAAAACTGCAAAAAAAAAAAAAAAGTTATAGATTAAGGACTATTTAAGGTTTTCTTGTCTTAAACATTGACTGAAATGTGTCACATTTGTATTATTAGAATAGCAGTGAGTTGGGGAGTAGACGCATTTCATTTTGAACATGTCCTTGGCGGCATTAGAACAATGTTCACCGTGTAGACATCTAGTATACGACCGAAAACGAGGTGGAAGTTTAGATGAGTCGTCAACTTTAAAGATATAAGTTTAAGAACTTATTCATGTGGATGTAATAGTATTATAAGATTAGATGGATCCCTTAGAAAAAGTTGAGCCAGAAAAATACCCAACCAGAAGGTAAAAGGCGAGAAAGCTGCCCTGTGGAGACCTCACGCAGATCACGACGGACTGGTGCATCATCACACATGTTTCAGACACTTCAGGTGAAAAGAGAAAATCAGAAACAGAAGCAACAATGTGATCTATAGGAGGAATATTTCCACGAGTGGAAATCTGCATCACAAATCATGGCAGAGAGCATGCTAAGAAAAGTTACAGGAAACAACATGGGATGGTGATTAGGACGCAATCAGTGACCTTCGGATTCAGAACGTGAATATATTCAAATGGATCAGACTAGCGAGAAAATAATAGTTCTAAAATTTACATCTTCAGCTCCAGACGTTTCTCTTCTTTGTGCTCACTCCTATATTTTGATTTGGCGTGTAAGTGAAACTAACCCTGTGTCCTCATTCGAATAATAAACTGAGGTAGAGAGTCAGGACAGTTTACAAATATTGGATTAAAAGCCAGAATTTTCATCTGGTGTGCGATCCCTTGAATAGTAAATGAAACTGGTCTTCTAGCCCTTCTTTATGATGTGATCAGCTCATGCCTGTAGTTAAATGGTATATAAACAACAATCAATTCAAATTAAATCATTGCGTTTTTTAGATATAAAACCCACCAAGCCATCTCATATCACATAATTACATAATTCACTGTAATTACCAAATGCTCATATGGTGCTAAGAAAATTGATAGGCTAACATTACAGCGAAATGACTTAAACCTATCTTAATTTGAAATGCAGTGATCACATTATTAATAAGATTAGTCTTAAATTTTGAAATTATATCCTTTAGGAAATTGATGATTTTTCCCTTATACAACTTTAATAACATGCAGAGGAGACCCCAGGAGAAAATACGTTAACAAAATGTCTATTTATTTGTCACATAATTTTAGGATTTCCTGATTAAAACTTCTTTATATCCAATCTGCTGAGATGACAGATATACTTGGCCATAAATAGTAGCAATCTCTTTTATAATTAGCCTCGTCTTCAGCGATTTATTCAGTAATAAAGGAAGCCAGATTTGAGGGCTTTGATTACTTCTTAGGGAGTGAAATCTGGCTTCACCAAAGACTGGAGACTAAATTTAAAAAGATAAAATTTCTGCCCTCCTGTTGCTCCATATATCACAGCCAGAATCAGAAAGGATTTTCTAATTTCGTTATAACCCCTAAGACTCCAAGGCAACAGTTAGAACACTTTTTTCTGAACCACAATATATATACAATAGACTTTTTATGATAAAGATGTACAACTATTGTGTTTCCAATGCTGAAAGGAAGGAATATTTTCCCTTAAATATTGCCCATGAGACACATGTCTGGAAACAATCAGAAAGCCGTCTTCTTTGAAAAAGTAAAAGATGTGGCAAGGGTTAGCTTACTCCTCCAGCAACATGCCTACTGCGTAAAATCAACAGAAAGGCAAGGTTACAGTCCGTGAAAACATTTCAGAAGTTTCTCACACCCTTAACTGCCACTTCCACCAGAGATGTTCATGTTTTATGTTTTTGTTATGGAAGATAAAAATATTTTTTATTATAAAATTGAGTCAAATATATACTAAAAATAATTATCTACCTTGATTTATTTTAAATATATAGTATGTCTCAAAAAAAAAATTAGTCATTTCTGGACTCACTACATTTTCTCAACCAATAAATAACGTGTTGCCCTTAAAATTTTTTCAATTCTGGCTAACCTGCTGAGGTCAGTCTATCCAAAACTTAGTATTTACATTTTTTCTAACTTTTATTGTGGGAAATTTTATGTACATAACAAAGTAGAGATCCTAACATCACGAACGGTGATAGACTCAGTTTAATTTTTTATAGCATGCTAACTATATACCCAATAGCCCTAGACTTGTTTTCTAAGTAATTTTCAGACAGCACATTATTTCATTTGTAAATATTTAGGTATATGCATTTAAACAATTACAATTTAAAAATGTAAAAAAAACAAATTAATAACAAAATTTTAAAATTAAAAAATGCCCAGTGTGTCTTCATATGACTTTGATGGTCTTTTTTAAGCATTTGTTTGTATAAATCAGAAATAAAATGAGGCCCATGCATTATAATTTGTTCCTATCTTTTTTAAAGTTTTACTTTTTTTAGTCTGTAGTGTCTCTTGCCTTCTCTTTTTTACTACCTGCAGTGATTTCCCTGTTTTTTCTCCCTGTGAGATTTCCAGTCTTGACTATACTGACTTCATTCCACCACATCATTATTTCCCGTTTCCTTAGTCTTAATTGATAGTTAGATTTAAAAACTCAGCCTGATGGGGGTTCAATTTTGTGGAACAAATGCTTCATGATTGATTTTGTATTTCCATCAGTATGTGTGGGAAGTGTGGCTTTTCTTTGAGCACACATTTGCTTGTGTAGTGAGGAGAGCGGTTTGAAATGCACAAACTCCAGCCTTTTACACTACAGAGGTAAAATATGTACCCTTAGCTCTCAAATGATTTTGTCAAGATAGTTACCCACATCTTTCCTGTAACCCCCAAATTAAAAAACTGATCTCCAAATGTGTGGCAAAATAATAATAATTAAAATTTGGATGTTGGAGTGGCGCCTGGGGCTCAAAGGAATAGGGCACCAGTCCCATATACTGGAGGTGGCGTGTTCAAACCCAGCCCCAGCCAAAAACTGTTAAAAATCAATCAATCAATCAATCAATAAATAAATAAAACGAAACTTGGATGTTGTTCAAGAATGCTTTTACCGCTCTCTATTTATCCTTTTTCCCTGCGATCCTTTCAGGAGACCTGCAGACTAACAGGCCAAGAGCCATGGAAGGAAAAAGAATCAGTGCATGTGAGAAGAGGC
The DNA here is from genome assembly GCF_027406575.1 of Nycticebus coucang. Classification (NCBI taxonomy): domain Eukaryota; kingdom Metazoa; phylum Chordata; class Mammalia; order Primates; family Lorisidae; genus Nycticebus; species Nycticebus coucang. The sequence continues at coordinate 967,140 of NC_069789.1, forward strand.
ATCTCATTGGAATTTTTACGAATGTATTTATAAAAGCTTATTTTAATTTTCTGTTCACAATATTTTAGACATAAAATTTCAAGTATTCACGCATAAACTGTGTTTTTTTCTTATAAAAAGTCATAGGTTATGAAATTTTGAGGCATTGGACTTTTAAGCTTTATTTGAACTGGTATTTTTTGCTGAATTTGATGACATAATATTTCCTTTCCCCCGGAGCGTCCCTCTGTGGCTAAGGATGGAACCTCTTCTAACCCACCGTATAACTCATTTGCTAATTGGGAGGCAAGCCGATCAGTAGTCACAGAGCCCTCATTGACTCAGCAGTAATACTACGGTCATGTCAGAGCAATTTACAGCAGTGTTGGAATACCTCAGAATATAGCTCAATAACTGCACATACAAAACAAATATCTGTTTTTAGTTCAATTATTGACCAACACATATTCCTGGAAATAGCCATTCTGTTCATAACTACGTTTTCTACTTTACAAATTTTCTGTTGATGCCATAATTGCTAAGGTGATTGTAGTTCCTGCGTACTTACTAATGCACGGCAGGGACCAATCTCCTATGAGAAATCTGAGAGTCTTTGCAGCTTCCAAAAACAGAAAATAAAATATAATCTCGGGTTGTACTTTGTAAACTGAGGAATGTAGAGATTTGTCAAGAAATGTCTAAAGCCAATGGATAAACATGGCGTATCTTCTGGAAGCACGGATTTACCTCGAGATGTGGTTAAAATATTTGAATTGTTATCCTATTAAAAATTGTTACAAGAATGGGCAGGTGAAAATATATCATACCATATTGGGTTTTGTGTGAATAAAAAATATTTTTTTAATTTACATAATGTATATGACTGAAAATAGTCTTTTTGGTATTTGCAAATCTAATAAAATTAGCACTGATGATATTAGAAAGGAGGAGGAATAAGTGACAAATCGTAAGGTGAGGTTGTCCTCAGCCTGCTGGAGTCCTTCACTGCTCATCTTATGGCGAGACAATTGCGGTATCAAGCTATCATTTTAATGTGACAAATATCAGGTGTAAGCAATTGGTTGAGTAGACTATACCTAATCTGTTTCTTTACCATTGAGTTTCGTAAGATCAAGTAACACAGACATCCTACTGGTCTTTCTTATATTTAAGAACAATAGTCTCTATAACACAAGTAAACCTCACAATAGTGAGTATTAAACTAACTGATAAAAATATTGTCCTCTAGGCATGGTGATTTTGTCTGTCTATAGAACGCAAGTTATTTTCTGGGTAATGCATCTTTACATAACCAAATTACAAAGGGAAATGAAGTTTATTAGTTTCTTGGAGCCAAAAAAATGTTTCAATCTGTGGTTAAATATATCCCATTAGCAGTTAATTTTCTTTCTGGAAAATATTTTTTAGGAGCTATTTTCTTGAGAGATCAGACTGTGAAGGAGTAACCTTCTAACCTCACAGCAAGAAAACATACTTTTTGATATTTCCGTTAAGGGTATATAAAAGTGTGCCCCAGATCGGCAGCATCATCTGTGCATTTCTTGCTAGAAATTCTCTTGTTATACATCAAAATATAGTGAGAAAAATACTTGTCATTTGTGTTCTCTTATTTGGTGATCAGTAGACATATAGGGTACCAAGATAGAGAAATTCCCAAGTGAATTTCTACCTGATAGAATATTAGTTCTTTTTAATTGAACTAAACATTCTAAAATCTGTAAAGTGACACCACGGAGTTTTATCTCAAGCCAAGAAACAGAAAAAAATGTTATTTTCCATAAAATGAGTAATTTAAAACATTATGTAAGGTTGTGCTGTTCTGCTGCTGCTGTGTTTTATTGAGTTGTGTCATAACACCAAAGTTTACACAATAATAATAAAAGAAGACACCTGTAGGCTGTTTCTTCAGAGTCCCAAAAGATGAGGATTCCTCTGCCATTCATCTTTCTATCCTTCTGTTTTTAAAAGACTGAAGTGTAAGTCAGCATACATTCAAAAAATTAAAAACGTCTAAGAATACTCAATATTTCTCATTTCCTCTCTCCATCTATAAACTAACCTTTTATTTTAGCTTAAATTTCCATGTGAAATATACAGGCAGCCTAACCAGGGCCACGTCTAATACAGATTAGTTACAAAATCTCCCACACACAGTCTGTAATATTTAAGGGTTTATTTTGAATTAATCAAACACAGTATTTCCCTGAGTATTAAAGAAAACATCAATTTTTACTATCTTTGCCTTTCCTTGATAAAATCTATAATCCCTTGATAGGTATAAAAGCCTTTCAAGAGTTCCATTCTTCTTATCCTTCTAGAGTCGCCTGTATGAGGTCTCCATATGTGCTCATTCATGAGTTATAAGAAGCAATTTATTAGTACTAAATGTATTAGAGCTCCTGCTTTGAATAAAACCATTCAGTTTTTCTACCAACGTAGCTGATAGTAGTGTTCCCAGGAGCCACCAGAGGCCCAGCAGATCCACCTGGATGCTCTAGATGGGCTCCTCATTGGCACTTCCAGGACACAGTCACATGTGAACTTGAAGAGTTCTCAGCATTTACAGCTGGGGAGCACTGAACATGCCTGGAGGCTACAGAGCACAGGCTGGGGAGCTTAGCACTGGGACTGTGAATGAGGGAACAGACAGGGTGTGTGTGGGGGGTCACTTTAAAGTCACAGGAGCCCAGTTTGCGAGACAGAAGAGATGACCTCAATGTTCTTATTTCTGGCCACCATCTAGAGCCATCGGAGGTGGTGCAGAATGGAAACCTGTGTCCAGAGAGACTGAGCCCTGCCTCCAGCAGGAGGAGGCTGACCCTGCGTCTGGATCAGGTGCTGAGGGGACTTGCCATTGTGTTGTAAGCCCTCCCCACAGGAACCCTAGAAACCTTTTCACGTGCGATTTTCTCTGTCAGGGATGATAATTTTTCTTCAATTCACTTCAGGCCTCATCAGTAGATGAGTAGACCTCTGCTAAGCCCCCAGGCCGTTAGATCGCATCCTGACAACACAAAAATGCTAAACATGTTAATGTCACGTCATCTCTGATATCTATAGATTATGCCACCATATAAACCAGCGTGCACCATGTCAGCAGTCAACAAACATTTGCCTTTGGCTAATACACAAGTGAATTAGTCCCCCAAAAGAAGAATTATCTGAGGTAGGTGTGAGAAAAACTCATATAATAGTTTTCATTTACAGAATACGTATTTTGTGTACTAACTTGTTTTAAATGTCCCTATAATCCAACTTGACAGGTGAGGAAAATAAGGCAAAAAGATGTTAAATGACTGGTTGAGGCATCTGATTAATAGATAAGGGAGAGAGATGAACCCAGGAAGGTCTGAAGCACCCGCCCTAAGACACAGATAAAGGTAAGTACTTCCCTGCAGCAAACAGAAAAAAAGGAAAAATAGAACCGCAAAAACTTTTTAAAAATCATATACTTCCCTCTGTCTCAAAAGTTCCTCAGTGTGTAGATTTCAGTGGCCACTCAGCTATCACAATTTCTTCTCACATCTTGGCCAGATTTAGCTAGCTTTTAATTCACAGGAGTCTGAATGAGATCACAAACACCTCAGCACTTGCTTAACTCAAAGACATAACCTGTCTAGCTTGTGCTTCAGTTTTGTACATTATTTCTTAAACCTAACACAAATTCTTAAATTTTACTTAATTTTCTGGACACCAAGAAAAATATCTAAAGAATCACTTTAGAGAAAACCCGGTAAGCAGGTTTCAAAGACCCCTCTCAAGGACCCTGCTGTATGGGGGGTCTGCGTCCTTGTATGGCTGGATCTGGTCCCTCTTAACACACAGTGGGACAAAGGTGACTGCTTGCCTCTTCTGTGACAGGATTACCAAATATTTGACGCCATCTTGCTAGAAGACTGCCCACTGGCTTTAAGGGAGCACTCCGTCACTTTGCCGAGGTCCACGTGGCACGTAGATGCCGTCAGCTGCTGCAGAGTGAGCTAACAGCACATGGAGGTGACAGATGGAAGGACAGACTCGGGTCCCCACCTTCACTGCAGCTTGTGAGTGACCAGACAGCAGAGGACTCTGCTTAGCAATGTCCACGCTCCTAATCCACATAAATAAAGTGTGAAATAACAGGAAGACGGCTTTGCACAAATTCACACTCACAAGCTTCCTACAGGGACTTAATGTGATTGTTCCTTACCAAGGACAGGAGCCTCTAGAAATATTTTATATTAAGGATGTGTTTAATTTAATTTAGCCCCAAATATAATCACTTTGGGTAGTGTTGCTTTTCATATGTACTTCAATTGTAATCATATGATATAAATATTATTTTTTATTTAGTGTGAAACAACAAAGGTCATGCCTCTATTCTAATTTTCTACATAAGCAAAATTAATTTGAATTCCAATTGAAGTTCTGTATGTAAACAAATTTAATATTAAAATGTTATTTTGTGGGGATCATAATTTTAAATAAATTACGGAAAACTTTTATTTTTCCCAAGATGTACCCATTAGGACAGTTATTCACCAGGACAGGTGTCCTGATGTTAAGTCTCTGGGACGGGACCTTAATGTTTTCTGTTTGGGGGGGCATCTGTTGTGTGTTAGGAACTTTACATATCCTCTCATTTAATACTAACACTATCCTTTATGCAAAATTAAGTGTGAATTTAAAGATAAATTGAACCTGTCAGTTTTGACTTTCACCCCGTCATCCTCTGGCTTACTAGAATGAGAGGAGAGTTGGGGCTGCTATAGGTACTGGATCAACTCTGAGCAAAAATGTTTTCATTCCAAATTTTTTTGTCAACAAATCATTACTCTGCTTTTTTGGTGAAAACTAGAAATATTGAACCACAGAAAATTTGTGTTTAAATAACCTCAGTTAACTCAATGATGAACCAATCTCATTAAATCTCTCCATTTTACGAATTGAGAAACCCAGGGAAATACTGTAAATTTTCCAAGGCAAAGAGCCTACAATTTTGTATTGATATTATAACTTAACCACAGCATTGAGCATCACGGTTGTTGATAGCTATGAATTCACTCCAAGGTCAAGTCCTCTTGACTTAAAGCAACATTTTTAATCTTAAATTTTGAACACTGAATTTTGAATTATGAATATGGAAATAACACTTAAGCTTTCCACATGAAGAGAAATAATTATTATTTGAATTTTCAATTCTATGAATTTATCTCTTGGGTATAAGAATTAGTCATTTGAAATGCTTAAAGAGCTGTGGGTTTCAGGATTTTCAAGAAGCACAGCAATGGATGTTGAAAGAACAGCATGCAAAAAAATAAAAAATTAAAAAAAATTTAATGAGGAGAACAGTGTGTGGGCATTAATTTATGAAAATTTTTCAGGAAATTGGAAGGTATAGGATGGCCAATCTAGTCTGAAGGTAGTGCCTCTTTCCTCTTTAAGGCTAATGAAACATAATTGCTTATCAATATTCTTTTTTTTTTTTTTTTTGGTTTTTTTGGCCGGAGCTGGGTTTGAACCCATCACCTCCGGCATATGAGACCGGCGCCCTACTCCTTGAGCCACAGGCGCCGCCCACTTATCAATATTCTTTATCTTTGATTTTGATTGTTAAGACTTCATGATTGCCGCTATCTTAGATTTTACAGTCATTTTCTCAAATACACAGAAAATGAATGAACCTGGACTTTCTCAATTAGGACAATACTATATAACCTTTTCTAAATACCTCCCAGTTCTCTCTCCTAGCATTTTATTGTAACCATAGCAAAATACTATCTCCATACTGTGGACCCAACCAAAATCATCATGTTAATTCACTGCAGGCGATAGATGGATGGATGGATGGATGGATGGATGGATGGATGGATGGATGGATGGATGGATAGATAGATAGATAGATAGATAGATAGATAGATAGATAGATAGATAGAACTGAAGTAAAGAAAGCATCATCTTCATGGAATGATCATATTTAAGCCTTTTTGGAAATTGTTTTAGGGTATTTATTGTGGTTGTAATTTTTGCCGTACATAAACAAACAACCATGGGTTTGCAGGAGCTGGAAAATTTCTTAGAAGGAACAAAGGCCAACTTCAACTGCCTAGTTTAATGGGCACCACAGAAGGCTGCCTGGGAGGCAGCTGAGTGCACAGCTTTGCGTAGTGTGGACTCACAGGGCTGTACCCCAGCACCGCGCCGGTCACAGACAGCCACAGAGATAACTGGGTCTCCCATACAACTTCCAGCGTTTCTCTGTTGCAGAATACGGCTACGGTTCATGCTTTCTCACAGAAACTGCTTTGCATGTTAATGAGATCATGACTACCGCTTCCTTTGAGTTCTTTGAATTAAGGAACTCTATAAATAAAAGGCACTATTATTTCACCACTCTTGTTACTTACTAAAGAAACGGTCCCTGAAAATACAGCCTTTCACTTGCTCTGTGTGTAAAAGCTCTGCTGCCTGCAGTGGGAGGGTTTGTGTGATATAATTACAGGAATCCACTTGTTCTGCAGAGCACTGTACAGGAGCATTCCAAAACGTCTCTAAAGGAAAAAGATGCTCACAGCCACCCACACTTCACCTGACGCTGTGAATGCAGAACACAGCTCCAGATGCCCGCAGCTCCCTTCCCAGAAAGCCTCCTGTCGGGAGCTCCCAAGTTTAAATGTTAAAAAATTGTCCCTGAAGAGTAGGAATTAGGACTTCATTAATAACACCCTGAGTACTTTTAGGATTGTTGAGGGCATTTTCATCTGAACCTTGTTTCCGGAGCTTTCTTTTTGTACTCTTTTGAATAGAGAGAGATTAAAACACTGGCAGCACAATTAATCTTGACAGACCTGAGGACTTACTTCCCCTTTCCCTATTTTTCTTCCATTTAGAAAAGACTAAATTGGTGATGAATAGAGATTAAACAATAGTGCTAATTCCTGCAGTTTCCTGTGTCTCCGGGCACTATTATAGTACATTATGAATATATTTTATTAAATCAATTTATGTAAAATACCAAAGTATAATTCAGCAATAGGCAAATGACATATGGACATTATTTTTTAAATCATGTAGCATTAAGACAGTGGAGGTTGGAAATTGTTTTAGTTGAAAACTTATACATACTGTTCTTAGCAATATATCATAGCTTTATACTCTTTTTTTCTGTAAATAAATTTAGTAAAAAAAAGTTAAATTACATTATTGATATTCATTTATTTGCATTATTCTAGTTCCTGGAAATTTCTAGCAGGAATTTATTTATATATTCTCCATATACTACTTATTGGTTTAAGGTTTTTTTTTTTTTCTTTTAAAGAAGGCTTCATTTTTCTCCATTATGTCAATCTTTCTTTGCTATAATCCTTAATATTTGGAATATATTTTGACTTAGTATTTAATCTTGTGACATACAATCTATAACAAGCTACAGCCTTTGTACAAGAAAGAGTTCATTTATATCTGAGCATACCAAAAAATACTACCAGGAAGTTACTCTTCTAAAATCACTTCCAAAAATCAACTAACTCAGTCAGCCTACCTTGACGACTCCTATTTTTTATCGCTTTTAATTACAAAAAAGTTAATAAATATGAATTATTAGAAAGCAATAGAAACTGAAATACAATCTAATTCACTTTGCTTTTTTAAAATTTCAGAATAGCACTTTCACAAATGTGAGGATAAGTGTCACATGTGGTTAGAGTTCTGTGAAAATGCTTACATTAGCCTGCTTTATTTTAGACAGTTTTTTTTTTTTTTTTTTTTGGTGGGTCTACTTTTCTCTATCCCTCTTCTTATTCCACTGAGAGAGGATCCTCAGGAAGGGTGGAGTCTAGAAGAACAGGTCTTCTCAAGGAAACCCCAAGGATACACCTGCAGGCTCCCCCACCCAGCTCTTAGGAATTTGTAGACTTAACTTCATGGGACCAGAAAATTTCTGCTTCTGTGAAATCCTATAGTTCTGTAGGGGCTGGAACAGCTTTTCTCACATGATTCAAACTGATCAATGAGAAAGGTCCCTGTGGGGGCCTTGATTATTATTATTATTATTGTGCTTTGATTATTTTGCAAAAAAAAAGTTGCAAAATAATGTATGCATTTAGGAAAATGTATGCTTTAGAAAATATATTAGCTCAACAAATTAAATATTCATTTAAAAGGAAACCATATTGATTTGGTGGAATAAAATAATTTTGAACATTACGTTAGATTCTGGAAAGTTGTAGTTGTAATATTAAAATACCATACTGGGCAGCTACTTGAATTCCTAAAAACAAAGATTTATCTGCTATCCAAGGATGATAAAAACTATTTCAAATAAACACAATCATGATTCTCCTTTAACTCAGCCTATATACCAGTTTCAAGTCTTAGCTAATCTCATCCTGAATTACATAACTTACTTGCTCTAGTATTTCTATAATATGAATGTCAAATAATTTACACCCTGGATGGGCTGAACCTTTTGGAAGACTGTTGGTCACGTAATTGTTGGTTTTTGTAATTCACCAGTGCATATGCCAGTCGGAAGAAAAACAAAAAACAAGGCCATCCTACCTTGCTTATTGGGCAACAATACCCAGCCAGATTGATAGCAAGAAACCACTGTTCCAATGGTGTGTGTGGCTCTATCAGATGTGGGACATGTGCAACATTGCAACTAAAATTGTATCATAATGGAAATTATATTTATTTATTTATTTATTTTGATGGACCCCTCATTCATAGGTATACACACACACCTGATACCTGTATGCATCTATACACTCACATCTCTTATTTGTGTGTAAATACGTCAAATATGGTAAAATGAGCTAATGACCAATAGAATGGTTGCATAAGAAATGGTAGAGTCCATACATAAATAGTTCTGTGCAGATGTGAAGGATGTAATTACCAATAAAATAACCCAAAGCCCATTTAATAATCTTAAATGGCCACTGTCAGCACCTGAGTTTGTAATTCTTTCTTCACTGTTTCCAAACATTCCGTTCTCTCATTTAGAGAACATAATTTTTTCTTTAACCTCACTGAAGTATCCTCCAACAAATGAACAAAGGAATGTGGTATGTCTACGCAGTGGAGCTCTACTCACTTGTATAAGAGAAAAAATCTTGTCATTCATGACAACATAAATAAGCTTGGAGGATACTGTGCAACGTGAAATAAGCCAGGAAGAGAAAGCTAGACACAGCATGTTCTCACTCAGATGCAGCAGCTAACAAAGCTGATTCCATATCATAGAGCAAAAGTTATTTGAAGCTGGAATGGGTAGAGGAATGCGGAATGTGGTGATACTTGTTAAATGATACAGCCAGGTAGGAAGGATGAGTTCCGGTGGTCTATAGCACCTTGGGACGACTGCAGGAAACAGTAATTTATTTTAGAATTTCACATATCCAGAGGATACGCTGTCAACAAAATGAAATATGTTTGAGATGATGGATATGATAATTATCCTGAATCAATCACTACACGTTACATTGCATGTGTAGAAATGTCACGTCCTGCCTTACATCTGCATAGTTACAATATGACAATTAACAAAATCAATAAAAGCTTGAACATTAAAAATAGAATGTCACTTTTTTATTCAGTAGCATGTTTTATGAGGAATTGAAAAGAGCATTGGTGAACTAGAAGATATGCCAGAAGCTACTACACTGTAGAAAGCAGAGAGACCAAGATTCTGTGCAGTAAAACAGCAGAGTAAGAAGTTACCAAGGGCAGAGTTAGAAAGCTTTTCACACATGTGGATGAAGTCCCAGAAGACAGCAGAGGAAATGGGATGAGGCAATATCAACAAAGATAATGGATCAAAAATTTTAAATTCTTGTAACATACTAAGAAAAGATTAATTTTAACAAATACTAACCTAAAATTTTAAAAGATACAGTAGAACCTCCATAGTTGACCACTTCCTTATGTTGACTATCTCTTTAATTTGACCTATTTTCATAGACTGGACATGCACCACAAGTAGTCAATGAAAGACTGACCTCTAACTTTGACTGTGTCTGTAAGCTATATCTTGACCACAGGGACGGGTACAAAACACAACATTACCCTCCATACTGACCAGTTGAGTCCACTGTACACCAAGGGAGTAGAAGGTGTGGGATTTACCCTTCAGTTGTATTGTTTTTTTCTTTAGTATTAATTTCTTTTTTATATTTTATTAATATCTACATGTTTATCATGTATTGTGGAAGACTTTTTCAACAGATGGGACTGGTCTAGATTGTAGGTTCATCCTACAGTTACTGAATAATGTTACAGTTAATCAAGATGTGATGACCCAAAAGAAAGGATTCAAAGAGCTAAAATTAAAGGAAAAGGTTGGTCTTCTACATTTTCTAGAAAGCAGCAGCCAAAAGACAGTGGACCATTTTGAGGTCAGAAAACCACAGTTAGCAACATCCAAAAAACATAGAGTACTGGGAGAGACATGGCAAGGAAAGCCGAGACTTACAGAAGAAAAAGACGAAACTTGGCTTGAAGTCAATAACAAACGAGGGCAGTGAATGCTGGGATCTCAGGGCCAATGATCCAAGAAGTTGCTAAGCACAGGAATTCAAGGTCCCAGTTTTCCAGGTAGCAAGTAGTGGGCTGGAAAAGTTTAAATGGCAACAGGACCTCCCAGAACGTCCTGTGTGTTGAATGCAATGGAGCTCCAGCAGCAGTTGGGGAAGAGTTCATCAGGAAGTTCCCAGACTCAGCTGGAGGCGTCTTTAATACTGACCTGTGCAGCCTTTAGGAGGCATCATCCTAAGGGCTGACAGATGTAAGAGGGAAAACTTTTCAAAGATGTTTTATTACAGGCTTGGTGTATATTAGTGTAGAGAGATAGTGCTGATTTGCATACATTGATGGTATAGTCTGAGACTTCACTGAATTTGCTTATCAACTTTAAGAGTCTTGGAGGTATTTTTCAAGAAATGAAGAGATTATATGATTATAAAATTATTAAAAATTATAAAATCATATAATCTGAAAACAGTGATGGTTTGCCATCGTCTTTCCAATTTGGATGCCCTTCTTTTCTTTCTTTTTTCTGACTGCTCTGCCTGGGACATCCAGCGCCGTGCTGTACAGGCGCGGCAAAGCAGGCGCCCTGCTCTCCTTTCAGTACATCTGGGATGGTGTCAGCTTTTCCCGTTCAGTGTGATGCTGGTTGTAGGATACTTACCTGGAGCTTTTCTTATTTCGAGGTTTGGTCCTCTTATGCCTACTTTGTTGAGGGCTTTTATCCTGAAGGGTGTTTGATTTTGTTAAATGCCTTTCTGCATCTATTGAGGTGATTATATGGTTTATGTGTTTAATTCTGTTTATGTGATGAATCATATGTATTGATTTTGCATGTGTTGAAATGTCCTTGCTTCTCTAGGAGGAAACCCAGTTGATTACGGTGAATTATCTTTTGATGTGCCTTCAGATTCTGTTTGCTAGAATTTTTGCATCTGTATCTATCAAGATTTTTGCATTTGTATCTATCAAGAATATTTTTTGCATCTATGTCTATCAAGAATATTGTCCTGCAGTTTCTTTTTTGTAGTTGTTGTTGTGACCTTCCACAACAAAATATTGGCTTTGTATAATGAGTTAGGGAGGATTCCCTCCTTCTTGAAGTTATGGACCAGTTTTGGTAGAACAGGTGCCAGTTCTTTGCAGGTTGGTGAATTTGGCCATCAATACGTCTGATTCTGTGCTTCTCTGTTGTTTCAGTGAGAGTTTTTGATGACTGATTCAATCTCACCACTTCTTACTGCCCAGGGTTTCTGTGTCTTTGATTCAGCTTGGCAGGTGGTGTGTTGCCAAAATGTGTCCACTGGCTCCAGATTTTCTAGTCTGTGTGTATGGAGGTGTCCACAGCAACCTCAGATGTTCTTTCCTATTTCCGTTGTGTTGCTTTTTTGTGTCTGGTTGAGCTTATTTTAATTCTCTTTCTTCTTTTCTTGGTTAAACTATCTGCTGGTCTTTCTACTGTGTTTATCTTTTCAAAGAACCAAGCTTTCATTTCACCAATCCTTCACATATACATATGTATGGCTTTAATTTTGTTTAGTTCTGCTCTGATCATTGTTATTTCTTGCCTTCTGCTAGATTCCAGGTTTGTATGCTCTTGTTTTTATACTTCCCCGAGGTGTGATGCTAGTTTGTTAACTTGTGATCTTTCTGTCTTTTGATGTGGGAATTTAGTGTGTGAACCTCCCTCTTAGTTTTGTTTTGTTTTAAATCTATGGCTCTAGCAAAAGCCTCATAACCTGACCAAAAAAAAAAAAAATCAAAATGCAATATATCCTTCGGTTTTTAGTTCTGACCCATCATGTCGAATTTGGATTGGAGAAAGTTTAGATTATTTGAGGGTAACGTTCCACTCTACATGTCCTCTGTTTACTGCTGGAATTTCTAACAGAGAAATGGCTTTTACTGGACCTGTTAGCTCACTGCTGAGTTGCCCTTATGCACATTCTATTCTGCTGTTCATTCTGCTGAGTCACTCTTTTTTCATTTAAGTGATCAAAGTGTTAACTTACACACTTTTTAATTTTTTTCTTTGACTTTAGTTAAAGAGCATCAGCTAAGAGGCACATCTAATGATAGAAATCAAGGCTTTCTTATCTCAACACTTCTAATTTGAGCTCATTTTTTTTTTCATAATTTCACAGGTTTTTTAATATTTACCTGACATAAGATATAAGAATGTGATATTTTTCCCTTATCACATTTTCTTGTCTCTCAAATGGAAACCCTTTGAACGGCAGATGAGTTGATTTAAGAGTCTAAGGTAGATTCCAAGAGTTACTGCTGTAATTTCTTCCAAAAGAGTTCAATAGTTGATTCTAGGTATAGTTTACAGAATTCCAAACCTGCCTTCCTGAAGAAGCCCTTACTGGGCAGTGGCCAGCAGGTGCAGTAAAAGCTATTGTGGTCATTGTCCTTCTTCCCAAAGGTCTTAGTGTGGGGGGACCTCGGTATCTGGGGATAAGATGGGAAGCCTTTCACGTTATCCAGATGCTGGGCTGTTAGCATGTTTCATGCACATCTTTGTGAAGTACGTTTGTATCTTCACGGAAAGTGGCTTTATGAAACAATCTGATGTCCTATTAATGCTTGTTTCTGAATTCTATCAGAAATAAATCAAGTGTATCAGGCTGTAAATTTACTGTCTCTCATTTTTGCCTTTTCCTAGCATGTGCCAGAACTTAACATTTTCCCTATAAGTTAGCATATTTTCTATATTGCAGTGTAAAATTTCAGGATTGCAATAAACTATTTTCTGACTATTCAGGTCAATTGGAGGTCTCTCCCTCCCCCATCTTCTCAAGATTGCATCTAAACTCTTGTAGGCTTATTAATGCAAAATACTAGAAGAAAAATAAACATTCATTAAAAATATAATCTCAACACATAAGTAGATAAAAGCTTATTACTTTTGTTCTCCTACTTATCCAACACATATTGATCATGCACCTACTGTTGACCAAGCAGTTATCTGTGCAGTGGCTAACCATGGTGGGCTCCTGTTCTGAAGGATTTGTGGTACAGATGATGAGGCCAGAGATCACGTCATTACAGTACAATTTGGGGTTTGTGCCAGAGTCCCACCCCAGGGCAGGGGGCAGGGTCCAATATGAAATTTAGCAGTGACTGGTTTAAAGGTAAACTATCTGACTTTCCTTTATTCCACCTCACTCAGCTTACTTTTTTATTTTCCCCTTTTTCTGAAGGTGTTTTCCCCTGCCAAGAATGGGGTCTTCAGTCGCCATTCTGCCTATGTTTTTGAGACAGTCTCATCTGATCACCCTGGGTAGAATGCGGTGGAGTCAGCCTAGCTCACAGCAACCTCAAACTCCTGGGGTCAAGCCATCCTCCTGCCTCAGCCTCCCGAGTAGCTGCTATAATAGGCGCCCACCACAGCATATGGCTAGTTTTCCTATCTTTTGTAGAGATGGGGTCTTGCTCTTGCTCAGGCTGGTCTGGAACTCCTGACCTCAGAGGATCCATGCACCTGGGCCTCCCAGACTGCTGGGTTACAAGTGTGAGCCCCTGCCGCTGGCTGACCGTACAATTTGATAAGTGCTCATGAAGGTGAACACAGGCGTGGTGCCATCCCACCTCACCTTAAAGAAACAGCAGCAATATCCCTAAGGAAACAATACGTTAAAATAAAATTGAAGTGGTTAAGATTTACCAAGTAGAAAGGAATTTGAATCAGAAGTATTGTCAAAAGTAAGCAAGAAGAAAGAAAAGAGGCCATGTTGTATTAGAGGGATTACATGCAAGTCAGTACATGGGGTGAATGGAGAGCAGGAGGCTGATGAGAAATAAAGTCGGAGATAAAGCCTGGGCCAAAAATGAAGACATTTTCATTATTTTAATGAATTACATCTATAACCTAAAAATAAACAGTCATTGAAGTCTTCCAAGTATTGGGGTCACCAAGACTAAGCTGAAATTCTGAATGGTTACAGCAGCTGTAACGTGGAAATACCTTGAGATGCGGCACCCGAGGCAGAGACCAAACTGGAGGTCCTTGGCACAGTTCAGGTCACATGTCATTATGGGCCAAAATAACAGCAAAAAGAGAGAGAAAGAGAGACTGAGAAAGAGACACAGTAACTTAAACAATTTTAAAATGTAGTGATGAGAAGGCATTTTATAAAAAAGATGCCCCGACCCTTTATGTTTACTACAGCACAATCGCAAAGACGGAGAATCAACCTAAGTGCCCACCACTTGACGGGTGGATAAGGAAAATGTAGTGTATTATACAAGATCGAATACCATTCAGCCAAAAGAGCAAAAAACATCTTTTGCAGAAACTTTGATAAACGAGCAGCCATTATTCTAACTGAAGTAACCCAGGAAATAAAACCCAAACACTCCATGTTCTCACTGGTGGGTGGGAGCTAAGCAACAGCATATGTGGTCACCCGGAGCGACTTCATAGGAGGGCAAGGGCAGGGAGTGTGGGATAATATTCAGGTGACAGACACATTGACAGCCTAGACTTCTCCACTACGCAAATTCATTCATGGGAAAACAAACAAACAAACAAAAAACTCTGAAAAACTTCACCTGTACTTCCTAAATCTATGTAAATAAAAATTTGCAACAAAAAATTCAGGCAGGATATAGTAGCTCATCCCTGTAATCCCAGCACTTAGGGAGGCTGAAATGGGACAATTGCTTGAGGCCTGGAGTTCAAGAGTAGCCTGGGCAAATAGTGAGACTCCGCCTCTACCAAAAAAAACAAAAAAAGAAAAAAAAATCAAAAACTTAGCCTGGCATGGTGCTGCACGCCTCTGGTTTCAGTTACTCAGGACACTGAGGAAGGAGGCTTGCTTGAGCCCAGGAGTTGGAGGTTGCAGTGAGTTATGAGCTAGGCTGAGTGACAGAGCAAGACTCTGTCTCTTTAAAAGAAAATAATAAAGAAAGAAAGAAAAGACTTGACAGTTGATCAACATTGAAAGTGAGAATTTGGATAACATTTCTAGTTTGTTAGCTCACCTAGAGTCAGGTGTAGTCAGGAAGAAACTCTGAAGCAGATGTTAAATTTGATGCACCCCACATCAAAGAGGCATTTTGCTGCTTCTTGACTAAGACGCATATGACAAAAAAAGAACAAGTGAAAAGTGCAAAATGTAGTTAATCACACAAATGTCAGTCCTAAATAAAGGCCGTCATTTAGATGCCTGACGTGACAGCAGGGAGCCTTGTTCTGTCAGAGTCTCTTGTTCCCACGAGATACTCCCAGGCAGTTGCCAAGCCTGTTGCTGTGGCTGGCCTTGAGTCAGTTACATCCTCTGATCATCCTGACAGAAAACTGCAGTCTGGAGAGACCTCGTTTGTTTGTCCTTTAATATCCAAAGGGAGCAGTCGGTTTCCTGTTCCATCTGTGAGCCATCCCTATTTTAATCACTATCTCCTTACAGAAGCTAAAAGAGAAATTGATTGACGCTGTTGCTTTGCTGGCAAAGTGAAATTTTTTATTTGTAAAAACCTCTGGAGAAAAATATGCTTTCTACAGAGACGTGAGCAGAGCAGTTACCTCTGGAGTAGCTACACATTTTATTATTGCTTTGAACAGCACCTCTCAGAAAGTGACCATGGTGGTTAATTTTAGGCGTCAACGTGGCTATAGTTAAAGAACATCTAGAGAGCTGGCAAAAGCACCATTGCGCTTGGTGTGTCTGTGAGGGTGTTTGCAGGCTGGGCTGTGAGTCCCTGGACTGCGTGGGGAACACCTGCCCTCAGTGTGGGCAGGCACCATCCCCTCAGCTGGGGGCCTGCAGAGAGAAAAAAGGCAAAGAGAGGAAGATGGTTTTCTCTCTCTCCCCCTTCTGGAGCTGGGCACTCTTCTGCCTCTTTGGACATCAGGAACAGAAATTCAGGCTTTTTCACCTTTGGACTTCAGGGCCTACACCCACGGTCCTCCAGGTTCCCAAGACTCCACCTCAGACTGAGAGGTAAATAACTAAAACCCCTGGCTCTGAGGCTTTCTGACTGGAGCCGAGCCCTGCTACCATTATCTAAGGTTCTCAGTCTACATGTGGACCGTCCTGGGAGTTCTCAGCCTCCATGAGACGTGAGCCAGTTCCTTCAACAAATTCCCTCCCATCTTCCACCCTTCCATCTGTCTACTGGTTCTGTTTCTCTGAAGCATCCTGATGCAGTGATTCAATTCAAATGTTAGCTGGGGAAATTTGAAATCCTCTTCTCCTTATACAGTTGCATGAATCTCTCTCCCTGTCAAGGACACACCATGATACGTAAGCTGGTTGGGAAACAGTAAGACACTGAATTCTCATCTGCACCTCTTTAGTCTCCTTAGTGAAAAAGAGCTCAGTGGATTAGAATTCTGGAATCCTGAGTAGGTGAACTTTCCTCATTGATTTCTGAGCTAGCTTATCAAGGAATCAACCAGGTAACACTTCTGCGGTCAGTGTGGTAGAAGAAAAACTTTTGACAAATTACATTTAACAGAGTTTATTTGAGCAGAGAATGATTAATGCATTAGGTAGTTCTCAGAACGAGGAGAGCTTCAGAGAGCTCAAACCAGCAAGGCAGGGAGGCCGTATTTACAGGCATAAAAATAGACGCCATGCACAGAAACAGCTTGACTGGTTACAGCTCAGCGTTTGCTTTAGCCGAGTGTGGTCTAGTCAGTGGACAGCCTGGTCACTGGCTGGAGTTCAGCGGCTGTGATTTTCTGAGGCTCAGCTACTTGTTAACAGAATGTGCTGTTAATTTAGGTTGCATTTTGTTTACATGCTAAGTGAGATTGCAGTTGCTTCATAAAAATTCCAAGTATGAGGTAGCTTCAGGCCATATTTAATTTCATTTAGCAAGTGTTTTGTGATAAGAAGTTAAGAACAAAATATGATTTAGTCATGAATTCAAAATGAGCGTATTGATCCAGAATTTGACAAATTACTGGCCAGCTCTATTATCAGAACCCAAAAGGGAAGCACAGCAAGAGAAAGGGTGGAATAGAAGTTGCCACTGGCCAAGCTGGTGAGTCACCAGGCAGCCTGGGGTCCAGAGGGTTTGTATGTGCGGAGAAAGCGAAGTAAGGGGCCTTTGCTGCCACCGTTTTTCAGGGACTGTGGCACGTTCTCAGGTAAACAATGTGCTTTGAGGAGAGATAAAGTATATGGCTGTGCAGGCCTCCCTTCATACTGGGGAGGTTGAGAAGACATTGGAAACGTTTGTTTTGTTTTTGTTGTTGTTTGTTTGTTTTTAGACAGAGTCTCGGTCAGTCGCCCAGGGTAGGGTACTGTGGGCTCAAGTTGCCTTTTTGTCTCAGCCTTCCAAGTAGCTGGGACTACAGGAGGTAGCCACCGGCCACAGCACCCGTCTAGTTTTTCTATCTGTAGAGACCAGGTCTTCTTTTTCTCAGGCTGGTCTCCAACTCTTGAGCTCGGGCAATCCACCTGCCTGTGCCTCCCAGAGTGCTGGGATTACAGATGTGATCCAGTGCGCCTTCGGCATTTTTGTTCTTGATGTGTTTTTCACAGTGCAACATAGTCAGGTACCACTTAACCACGGGGAAATATTCTGAGAATGTGTCCTAAGGTGGTTTTATTGCACAAATACCACAGAGCACACTGCAGAAACCTGGAAGGCGTGGCCTCACACACACCCAGAGGACTGGCCAATCAGAGCACACTGCACGAACCTCGAAGGCGTGGCCTAGCACACACCCAGAGGGCTGGCCAATCAGAGCACACGGCACGAACCTCAAAGGCGTGGCCTAGCACACACCCAGAGGGCTGGCCAATCAGAGCACACGGCACGAACCTCAAAGGCGTGGCCTAGCACACACCCAGAGGGCTGGCCAACTTCTGCTTCCACCTACAAAGGGTTAGGGCCCGTTCCTCTGCCGGATACTGTAGGTAACTGTAATGACAGGTTCCCCCATTCAAGGTTCCAGAGGGACCCAGTTTTCCTGGGGCTGCGCAATCTGATCAAGGGACTGCCCTGACCTTTTGCCCCGAGCTGGAGGGACTGCATTCATTCATTTGTGAGTATAGCTCATTGACACCCAGTCCTGGAGAAATGTAATTCTCAAGACCTTATATCCCTGGACAAAGGACCCACCTTCAGTCTTCCAACTCATCTTCCCTTGTGCTAGAAGCTCTGGTGCTTTTCTCCTTCCGTATTCCTTTCTTCCCAATAAATCCTATCTTGCCACTGATCTGTGGCCTTGGGTTCATTCTTCCAACTGGAAACCAAGGACCTCCTGCAGAAAGAAACAGTAACAGTAACACAATGGTATTTGTGCATCTGAACATTAAAAAAGTACAGTGTACGGGATAAAAAGCAGTTCCGGTGTGTACATCAGGAACTTACCATCAGTGGAGCCTACAGGACTGGAGTCCCTCTGGGTGAGTCATCCAGGGGTGATGAATGTGAATCCCTGTCAGGACGACTGCCCATTGCTGGAGACACCATACACACTGACCGGCTAGGTTATACTAAAGTGATACAGGCAATTACTGACTTCAATTATAAATTAAATGTAGCTTACTGTGAATGTTTTACTTTATAAACTTAAAAAGCATTTAACTTTTTGTTTTTAATAGCACAGCTTAAAATACTAGTACACTGCAGAGCTATACAAAATATAATTTTTATATCCTTATTCTCTAACCTTCTTTTATTTTTAAAGTTTCTTATTTGTTATAATTTTATTTTGTTAAAAATTAAGGCACAAGCACACATATTAGCCTACACAAAGTTAGGGTCACCGGGATGTCACTAGGCTGTAGGAATTGTCCAGATCTGCTATAATCATAGGAGACCACAGTCCTGTATGTGGTCTGTTGTTGACCAAATAATCAGTATTCAGTGTGTGACTATTGAAAAACTCAACGTTTTTTTTTCTTTGCATTTTGATTTAACTTGTTTCGTTTTTCTGTAAGACTAGTCATCAACTGTTAAATTCTGAGAAAGGATGATAGCTATGTTATCACTATAATTATACAGGCTTAAAATGATTTTTAAGAAATTAAAATTATTATTATTTCAAATACTGTTCAATATAAAACAGTTAAATATACAAGGAATGAATTCTGCTTCAAATACTGTTCAATATAAAACTGTTAAATATACAAGGAATGAATTCTGCACATAGCCACTCTATTATGAAAGTGTGTGGGTTGCTGTCATAAACATACTGAAAAGGAAATAAAAAAGCAAATAAAAGTAGCATGTTTGTTAAAGTTGTAATACTGGGCAAGGAAGACATAGACAGGAAGATAACAAAATTGAAAGCATTTCAACTTTATGCTTTTCCTTTCACAATGTTACTATTACAGTAGTTTCTATGGTTTTAAAACAATCTTCTCCTTGGGGATATTTGGTGACAAAACCCTAGATTAAGAATCAAAGAGCTTGGATGATTGTCTAAGTTCTGTGATCATTATATTAAAATATGTCTTTGCATTTAGTTTTTCTGAGTCCATTTCCTTCACCTTCTAAAGGGGAGGATTGAATGAAATAAAGACAAACCTCTCCTAAGTCTTTTATTTTTTTACTCAACAAAATGTTTGATATCATAATTATCTTACACTTAAACTATTTCATTTTCTTACTTTAAAGGAAATTCATTTTTACTTTCCCATAAAATGGCATTTTTATAGGTAGAAGTGTTTTAGTAGAAAACATACTCAACCTTTAGTGCAATGAGGGAGAAGAACCAGGAACCAGAGACTTTCAAAAGGGTCTTCAATTTCTGGCTTTCCCTTTTCATTTCCTTTATAGTCCAACAGAATTTTGCCTCATTTCTTGGATAATCATGAGATTTTCATTCTATGGGTTAGAAAAATGATCATGTTTCAAATCCCCATATACATTTTAAGCAATTTTGAACGGAGATTTTCACTGAAACCAGAGACTCTTGAATAAAGCAGATAGATAATGTTCTCTCTTGCCACCATTTATTTCTCTCTGCTTTTCATTTTAAAGGTTTAGTGGGTGGTGGTGCAACTTGGTTACATGGACGTATTACATACTGGTAAAGCCTAGGCTTTACCAAAACGTGTAACCCTCGACTGGATAGTGTACTCATGGCCTTGCAATCCTTATAAATTTTACGATTGTTTTTTCTAATTCTATGGAAAAATGACATTGATGTTTTGGTTGTAATTGCATTGATCTATAGATTGCTTTGTGCAGTAAGGCCACTTTAACAATACTGATTCTCCCGATCTATGAGCATGGGGTGTCTTCCCATCTGCTTTTGTCCTCTGTGGTCACTTTCATCAATGTTCTATAGTTTTCTTGTTGATATATTTCACTTTCTTTGTTAGATATACTCATAATCTTTTTTTTTTTTTTTCTTGTAGCTGTTGTAAATAGGAATGAATCCGTGTTTGGGTTCTTAGCTTCATCATTATTGGTATATAGAAATGAATGCTTATTTTTTCATATGTTGATTTTTTACCCCCCAAACTTTACTAAATTTATTTCTCAAATCTATGTGTCCTTTGGAAGAGTCTTTGGGGTTTTCTACGTATTTCTGATTATATCATCAGAAAATGGATATACACTGACTTTCTCCTTTCCAATGAGATGTCTTTTATTTCTTTTTCTTGCCTGATTACTCTGGCAAGGACTTCCATCATTATTTTGAATAACGGTGGTGAAGAAGGCATCTTTGTCGTTTTCTGGTTCTTAGGGGGAGTGCTTTAACCTTTTCCCTGTTCTGCAGGATGCTGGCTGTTAGTTTGTCATGCACTGTTTTTATTATTTTGAGGGATGGTCCTTCTATGCCCGGTTTATCTGGAAGAGATGATAAATTTTATCAAATGCTTTTTCTGCATCTATTGAAAGCATCATACAGTTTATGTTTTTAATTTATTTTAATTCTATTCTATCACATTTATTGATTTGTGCATGATGAACCATCCTTATATCCCTGGAATAAAATCCATTTGATCAGGGTGAATTATCTTTTGATGTACCATTGGGTTTAGTTTTTAAAAGTTCATTGAGGATTTTTGCATCTGTGTTCATCAGTGACCTTGGTCTATAGTTTTACAATTTTTCTGTGTCCTTTCCTGGCTTCATAGAATGAATTATAATGGATATACCCTCATCAATTTCTTAGGGATAATTTTATTGGATTTTGTACAGTTCTTATTTAGAAATTCTTTACCAAAGTACTAGAAATGCATTTTCATAATATATATCAGATACTACATATACAAAATAGTGAATAAATTCTACATGTATACCTTGATAAATTTTATCCAATTCAAGAAACAAAAAATTACCAGCACTAGGCCGGGCATGGTGTCTCATGGCTGTACTCCCAGCACTTGGGAGGCTAAGGCAGGTGGATTGCCTGAGCTCACATGTTGGAGACCAGCCCGAGCCAGATCAAGACCTTGTCTCTATGGGTGGCGCCTGTGGCTCAGTGAGCGGGGCGCCGGCCCCATATACCGAGGGTGGCAGGTTCAAACCCAGCCCTGGCCAAACTTCAACAACAACAACAAAATAGCTGGGTGTTGTGGCGGGTGCCTGTAGTCCCAGCTACTCGGGAGGCTGAGGCAGGAGAATCGCCTAAGCCCAGGAGTTGGAGGTTGCTATGAGCTGTGTGATGCCACAGCACTCTACCAAGGGCAATAAAGTGAAACTCTGTCTCTACAAAAAAAAAAAAAAAAAAAAAAAGACCTTGTCTCTAAAAATAGCCAGGTATTGTGGCGGGTGCCTGTAGTCCCAGCTGCTTAGGAGGCTGAGGCAAGAGAATCGCTAAAGCTCAAGAGTTTGAGGTTGCTGTGAGCTGTGATGCCATGGCACTCTACCCAGGGGGACAGCTTGAGCCTATGTCTCAAAAAAAAAAAATTATCAACAACCCAGAAGGTCCAATAATTATATTCTCTCAGCCTTCTCTCCAAATAACCACTATTGTGAATATGAAAACCATTTATTATTTTCGGTCCCAACTTTATGTTTGTGCGATTGATCTCTCCTTTTCATCTAGAACTCTCATACTCTACTATTATATAACAATATGTGCCATTTTTATGTTCAACGTATTATTAATAGACATTTGTGTTATTTCTGGTTTGACTCTATTAAAAGTAATACTGCTATCTACACATTTGCCTATTTCTTTTGGTAACCATATTAACAAATTTCTGTTGGTATACGATTGAAGATGTAAATATATATTCTTGGAATATATATAAGAGTATAATCACTATGAAGCATTACTAAATATTGCTAACTAATGTTTTTTAAACTAAGTCATAGATACATAAATCATGTATACATTAATGCATTTATGAGGTACAACGTGCTGATTTTATATACAATTTGGAATGCTTACATCAAATTGGTCAACATAGCCTTCACCTCACTAACTTAATTATCGTGTTAAGACATTTATACTCTACACTTAATAGATTTGACATGTATCCCTGCAATATGCACCATAGGTGAGGTCCCACTGTTTACTCTCCCTCCATCTAACCTCCCTTCCCCCCTCCCTTTCCCCTCCTCCTTCATCCTGGGCTATAGTTGTGTTTTATCTTTCATATGAAAGTGTGGGTGATTATATATTGGTTTCATAATAGTACTTAGTACATTGGATACTTTTTCTTCCATTCTTGAGATACTTTACTGAGAAGACTATGTTCCAGCTCCATCCATGTAAACATGAAAGAGGTAAAGTCTCCATCTTTCTTGAAGGCTGCATAATATTCCATGGTGTACATATACCACAATTTATTTATCCATTCATGGGTTGATGGGCACTTGGGTTTATTCTATGACTTGACAATTATGAATTAAGCTACAATAAATAATCTGGTGCAAATATCTTTGTTGTAAAGTGATTTTTGGTCTTTTGGATATATCCCTATAGAGGAATTGAAGGATCGAATGGCAGATCTACTTTTAGATCCCTAAGTGTTCTCCAAACTTATATCAAAAGGAACGTTTTAGCTTGCATCCACAGCAGCAGTGCAGAAGTGTTCCCTTTTCTCCACATCCACGCCAACATCATTTAAAATTGTCCTCATTTATGCTAATGGTGGCAGTGTGGGGAAGTTGTGATTATCTCCTAATCTCCTATTGTCTACAACACTTGATAACTTCCACCTTTGTCGACAGCCAGATCTCGGCTTTATTACACTTACCAACATTATGTGTTTTAAGATTTTCTTTATTTATCGTCTTACCGTTACTATATACTTCTTTCTACTTATTACAAAATTTATTTTAATGTGTCACTCTTTAAAGTGAAAATTGGGGGCACTGATTTTAAACCTATGTTTACTTTGAATAAAAATAATAAGCAATAAATATTCTTGAACCTGTAATTTTTCATGCAGACTACATTTAAATATTTTATTAATTCTCAGTTTTTATTTATTCTTTAGAAATGTGTTATGTAATTTGAAATGTTTGTGAATTTTCCAGATCCTTACTGCAATTAATTTCTAATGCAATTTTATTTTGGACTACATAATTTTTTTTTTTTTTTTTTAGAGACAGAGTCTCACTTTATTGCCCACGGTAGAGTACCGTGATGTCACAGCTCATAGCAACCTCCAACTCCTGGGCTTAGGCAATTCTCTTGCCTCAGCCTCCCGAGTACCTGGGACTACAGGCGCCCACCACAACACCCAGCTAGGGCTACACGATTTTATTGAGAGTTATTTTATTGCTGACTACATAGACTATTTTGGTAAAAATTCTTTGCACAGTTGAGACAACATCTGCTCTGAATTCGGTTGCTTGAACCATCTATTAATATCAACTAGGTAAATATGAATGGAATATTCATTGCTGACTATCCTTGCTGACTTATTTTGTGCCATTTACTCAATTATGTGTATTTTCACTCTGAATGTTAAATACTTTCTTCTTCTTTCATTTCTATCAGTTTTTCAGTCATGTGGTTTGAAGATTAATTATTATTTCCAAACATAAGTTTTATTGTTTTGTCTTCCTTAGGATCTGGTCATTTTTACCAAATATTCCTTTTTATTACTAACAGTAATCCTAACCATGAACTCTACCATTTATGTTATCCTTGCAGACATTTTACTTTTTGCATGTCTGCTTTTTCCATGATTATGGTAATCCATGTTTTATTCTCACTCTGAGTCCTTAATATTTAATGTACAACTCTTACAGACACCACAGGCCGTCCTGCTTTCTTGTCCAATATTACAAAATATCCCTTTCAATCGGCATATTTAGTATATTTGTATTTAATGTGATTACTGAGATAATTAGTGTTATTAGTTGAATTGTGTCCCCCAGAAAATATACTGAAGTTCTAGCCTGAGAATGTGACCTTTATTACACCCAGGGCCTTTGTAGATGCAATCAAGTTAAAATGAAGATACGGTGGAGTAGGGTGGGCCCCAGTTCAATGCCTCTTCCCCCAATAAGGTCAGGATACAAGGAACAGCCTCGACACCATCTTCAATTCAGACTTTTAGCCTCCAGAACTGGGAGAAAATAATTTTCTGTTGTTCTAAGTCACCCAGTATCTGTGTTGAGCATATACAAACCTTTCCTCTTGTCATTATTCCCAAACCGACACAGATGTGATACTTAATCTAGAGATGACTTAAACTATGCCTAAGGTTGGGCATAAGTGAAATGCAAATTGAATATCTGTGGATTTTGGCATCTTTGGGAGGCTTTGGAACCAGCCTACTCTATTTACATATTCATATACACTTGGTAGATGAGAACATGTGTTATGTTTTGATCTTGAAGTGTTCATAGGATAAAGATATCAAGGAGAAGAAGAAGTTGAGTTCATCTCATTCCAGGAAAATAAATTGGATTAAAAAACAGATAAAAGGGTGGCGCCTGTGGCTCAAGGAGTAGGGCGCCAGTCCCATATGCCGGAGGTGGTGGGTTCAAACCCAGCCCCGGCCAAAAAAAAAAAAAAAAAACAGATAAAAAATACAACAACTTAGATCAATCAGATTCTCACCCATTTGCACCTATCATGTTACATAATCCTAGGAATGCCATCAAAACCAATTTTTTTTAAGTTTTATTCTTGTTTGTAATTGTTTGCTAAATTCTATGCATATTTTAAAATTCAGTGATGAGGTTTCCATTTATTTTTCTTCCAAACGTCTTTGGATTATATCACAAGTATTATTAAGATATAAACCTCTGCTACAAGACAAATGTACTAATATATTTTATGCCATACATTAAAAAGGATAAAATGTGAATATTACATATACATACTTTGAAAAAGTCTTAAATTTTCTTTCAGTATTCAAGCCTTAGGTTTATCTCCTATTTCTATACATTTCCCATTACCAACCAGCTCAATTTTACCCATTACCAACTTAGCCATTCTGTTGAGCTAATTTGAATTTTCAAGCAGAATTACAATTCATTGTATGTTTTTCTGAAGTAAAATCTATTTTGCTTTTTGGTTTTGTTTTGTTTTCAAGCTTTCCAGACAAAATTTCACATTGAGGAAAAGAATCTCTATTCAATAAACGGTGCTAGAAAAACTGGACAGTCACATGCAGAAGAATGAAACAGGATCCATACCTGTCACCACTCACAAAAATTAATTCAAGATAGGTAAATGACTTAAATGTAAGACATGAAACCACAAGAATGCTAGAACAAAACGTTGGAAAAACTTTTCTACATATCAACTTAGACTAGGAATTTATGAAGAAGTCTCAAATGGCAGTCACGGCAACAACAAAAATAAATGAATGGGACTTGCTTAAATTAAAAAGCTTCTTCGCAGCCAAAGAAATGAACAAATAGATAACCTACAGAATGAGGGAAAGTGTTCACAAGATACACATCCAATGAAGGATTACTAACCATAACTTATGCAAATCAGCAAGAAAAAAATCAAACACCATAAAGTAGGCAAAAGCCATGGGTGGAAGCTTTTCATAAGAGGACAGACAAATGGCAAACAAACGAAACGATGCTCCATCTCAGTAATCATCAGGGAAATGCAAATTAAAACCACAAAGAAATACCACCTCACCCCTATTAAAAAGTCCAAAAATAATTTATGCTGGCATGGATGTAGAGAGAAGGGAACACTTCTGTGCTGTTGGTGGGACTACAAATTAGGACAACCTCTATGGAAAACAGTATGGAGATACATCACAGAACTACAAGTGGACCTACCGTTTGATCTGCAACCCCATTACTGGGTATTTACTCCAAGGAAAATGAACCACTGTATCAGAAGGACACCTGTACTCAGCAGGACCATAGGTCTGGACAGGGTGAGTCCGCCAGCCTGTTTCCACTTTAGAACAAAGCTTCCTGGGGGGCAGGGGAGCATATTGCCATGGTGGTAACCTCCCAAGTCCACTAGTTCTGGTGGTTCATGGACAGCCGTAGCCTTGGCAGCACAGACCTGACATCTTTGCTTTTTGGAAGGTCAGCTTAGAGCGCTATTTCTCCCTAGCTGTATGTCACAAGCCATGCAATTCTCTTACCATAAGGAGCATTACCTTAAAACAATGTGAGCGGATTCTCTACAAACATACCTGGCTCCAACACACCATTCTTGCGTTAAGTACATCCTATGATATTTAGATACTTCTTATTCCTTAATCAGACTTTATATGATTCATGGGGCCACAAATAAAGGGAAAAACCTTCTTACATTAGGATGCTTACCATCTCATCTCACCTTTAGCAAAAGTGCGTAATCTTGAGACACAAATAAATCCAAAGTGGACAGCGCACAGAATAGGGCACTTGGATCACTGTGTTAGTCTTCACCTCGCTGTTCAGGACAAGGGTCTGCATTAGTCTGTGTTTTTTACTGTTCATTCTGGGATAGTATTTCCTTGAGCTTCCATTTTACCATTTGGAAACCACGAGTACATACAATAATATTAAATACACACAGTCTTTGGGAGGCTTTCAAGAAACGAACATGTTGATCTTGGTACAACATATGCCACAGAGATGCGGTAGCCGGGCAGTATGGTTGTTGGGGGTGATCCTTAGTTTTTGCCATTAAAAATTTTTTTGCTTTTTAAATTTTTAATTAACACATAATAATTATACCATATTTATAAGATTCAGTGTGATAGTTCAATACACATATACAATGTGTAATGATCAAACCAGGGTAATTAACATATATGAATATGTCACCCTAAGCATTATTATTTCTTTGTGTTGGGAACATTCAATATTAATTAAAGCAAGAATCTTCAAGTAAGATTTAGCATGTTGAAAATTGCCTCGTATTACAAATTTCAATCAATAACATTCCACAGCATGATAAATATACTTACATATTCAAAAAGGCACTCATATAAATCACCAAAAATATGGAGTGTACTGTGGAGGGGAAAACAATGAAATCATTATTAGTTGTTTTTACAATGTGGAATATTTCAAGTAAGATTTAATATTGTATAAAGACTGAACACCTGTACAACAACAGTATGAAACACTTAACCAATAATCCTTTGTGTGCGTGGACATGTGTGTGTGGTACGAAAACTTAACATGAGATTTACCTTTTAAAATGTCTTTTAAGGAGATTTAGGTGCACAAATCTATTTGTATTGTTAACTACAGGCACAATGTGATGGTACATGTCTAAATATATTCATCTTGCATGACGGTAACTTTGTACCCACTGAACAGCCACTCCCCATTTCCCTCTGCCCCTGTCTCCGGCAACCAGCATCCACTCTCTGCTTCTGTGAATATGATGATTTTGTAACTGCAATCACGGAGCATTTGTCCTCTGGGACTGTCTTATTTCACTCTGCATAATGTTTGCAAGTTTCATTCATACTGTTGCATAGGGCAGGATTTCTTCATTTTTGAAGTTGAATAGTGTTCCTATACATATACTGAATTTCATTTTTTATTTTCTTTTTTGTCCTTAGAGTCAGGGTCCCTGTCTGTCACGCAGGCTGGATTGCCCTGGCATAATCATAGATCACTGCAACCTCGAATTCCTGGGCATACCCAGGACTCTCCCATCTCACCTTTCCAAGTAGCTACAGGTATGCATCACCACAGCTGGAAAATTTTGAAAAATTTTTGGTAGACAAGGGTTCTGTCCACATTGTCCTCGGCTGGTGTGGTACCCTGGCCTCCAGAGATTGTTGGCCTCCCATGGGGTTACAGGGATGGCCTCCCATGGGGTTACAGGGATGAACCACTGTGCCAGCCCATATTTTCTTTTTCTGCTCTACCACTAATGGAAATTTAGGTTGATTGCACAGCTTGACTGTTGGTAACAATGTTGCAAAGATCATAACATGTTTTGATAGAAATATTTAAGAAGAAATAGTCCTAAGTTAGTTAAAATAACTATTTATTTAGAGACAGAGTCTTGCTCTGTCACCCAGGCAAATAATGATAATAATTTAAATAATGAAAATAATGATACAACTACAGCTCACTGCAGCCTCCAACTTCTGGGCTCAAGGGATCCTCCTGCCTCAGCCTTTTGAGTAGCTGGGACTGTAGTGTACTCCATGACACCTTCCTAGAATAACTTTAAATGTGGGTTGGCCCTCATGGAAAACAACCTGTAATGACATATTGCAAAACTAGTGTTATATTTTAATTAATAAAATCATTTGTTTTAAATGAATTCATATTTTAAATTGCTTTAATTTTACTTAAAATGTTTACTGGAATATGAAAACATTAAATGAAACACATTATTTGATTTAAGTAATTTGTAATTTTTATACTGACAATTTTTGTGAAATAAAATTATGCTACTTAATGATCTAGTTATATTAAAATCTATAGTCTGGGAACAATGGCTCATGCTTGTAATCCCAACACCTTGGGTAGCAGAAATAAAAGGCTCTCTTCAGGCCAGGAGTACCAAAACACCCTGAGCAACATAATGAGACTCCATCTCTATGAAAAATTTTTTTTAATTAGCCAGCAATGGTGGTGTATACTTTAATTCTAGCTACTGAGGAACTGAGGTAGGTAGATTGTTGAACTCAGGAGTTGGAGGTTGCAATGATCTGTAATTGAATCATAGCAACAAGCCTTGGTGACAGAGCAAGACTTTGCACCTCCCCTTCAAAAATTAAATTATACAGCACATAGATGATTCACACAATTCAGTATGTGAAAAAAATTTCCATGAAAAACCCTTTTAATGACTTAAATTAATACTGTATCAAAATATTAATAAATATGTTTATATTATAACAATTTAACATACTATATATTTTCACCTAAAACATCCATTTTCATTTTGCTTATCACCAACCACCCTTAAATTATAGACTGCTTACTTGATGGTGTTTAAGCTCATATTGCACATATAATTTTTGTTTTAATTACTTTACCTTTAATATCATATTATTTCAAAATTGCCATCTTAATATAGTCTAATAATAACAAAGTTTAGTGGCTGACCAGTGGCATCTAAAGCATACCAAAGCTTAATGAACTATTTCCTTTTTTGAGTTTTTAGTAAATAATAATAATAAAAAAACCAGTTAACATGTGTATGTATATAAGTGATGAGTTTTGTTTCTATTTTTTTTTTTTCTTTTTTTACTTTGGTTCGATTTTTCATTTAACTTCCATTTCTGAGAGTAGAATTCCTGAATTAAAAGGTAACACTATATGTTTATTTCTATGAGTTTAATTTTACTTCTCTGTTTTTGAAATGTTTTTGAAGGTCACCAACAGTGTAAGACTGTACCAATTTACGCACAGCATGGCACACATTTGGAGTTATCATTTTTCCCTAATTTAATGGACAGCAAAAGGACATAATCTTTTTTTAATCTCTTAAAATATCCCTACATTAGCCAAATAGTCTATTCTAATATCTATCATTTTCTTAGCAAGAAAATTTTACATTATGTTGGTATCTGCATTTGCATTTAAATAACATACTAGTACTAGAAGGATTTTAACAGAGCAGTATTTTCATTGCCTGATTGAAAATGCTTACCCTGTAAATGTGTATGTATTTTACAGAAAAACATGTCAGTGCAATAAAAAACTAATAATGTCTGTCAAAATTAAACATTGACTAGACATGCCTGTAAACAAAAACCTGGAAATTTTGAACATATGTTGAATAGATGAGCATATTGAGAAGGATGACACACATTAAAATTGTTCAGTCATTGCTGGACAATATTTTACTTCTATAAAAACATGTGGGGAACTCAAAAATTTAAATAGTTGTAATGAGCAAGAAGAAGGGGTAAATGTTGAAATAATTCTTTATAAATTCTTATAAAAATAATTATCTCTCAAACATACTATTATATTTGATCTTATAAAAATCTATGAACATATTGAGAGGACAATGGAATTTTGTGCATTAAGCAGCATGAGGTTTATTAAGAATAGATATGCCACAGAAATGTAACAGCTTCCTTTGATTCATTGTTAATTACAAAATCAGAGCATGCTATGAATAGGCTCCATCTCCAGTACAGGGACTCTAATGAGTATTTTAGATCACTATTTTTAAAGTACTTTACCACAGTAACTTCTAATACATTATTGGTGTGGAGCACGTTCAAAAGTGGCCATTGTTATCAATCTGTTCTATTGAGTAGAGACTGAGATGAAGTTTAAGTAATTTTTGTGGGATTAGGCAACAACTTAGTTCAGACAGAAACCAACAATGTTGTAAGTCCCTTGGAGGGTTTTAACCAATTATATAATTGCATTTGTAATTAGTGTAGGCTCATCCAAATAACTTTACTGATTAAAATAATGTCTTTAAGGTAAAGGGAAAAAAGGTGAAATGATAAATATAAAATACTGAGTAGGTGTACAAAGCAGGCAGGCCAACATATACCAACACTGTAAATCACTGATTAACAGAGAAATAAGATGCATGATGAAAATCAAGTTTAATCTACTCTTTTCAGACGAATTATTAAAGATTAGATAAATTTTAACTATGACACTGGAAGAATATATCCATTTTACAAGCAAGCTGAATTATCTTGGACTTTGATAACAAAGCTGGTTTTAAGAAGACCTTAAGGTCATTTTGATGGACTGAGTTTGTTGTATTTAACTATGTGTCTGAGATAGTAACATTACGGGCATCACAATAAAAATTTAGGCTTTATAAATGTTATACATAACACCTAAAAGGCAAGCTAAAAACTAGCAACTCTCTTTGGCTAAACACAAAACAAATTCTAAATCAAGTCATTTTGCTTTCCTGCTCAAAACGCTCCAGTGGTTTCTCCCTTCATAACATACACCACACTCGTGTTATGGCCTCAGTTTATGTCTCTAAATTCATTTCACACCACTGTCCACAGCATAGCATACTCCATTACTGATCTGCTGGCTTTCCTGTTAATCTTGAACCCATGAAGCTCATAATTCCCATAGCATATTTTCACGCATTCTTCCCTGTGTCCACTTTTTCTTCAGCCACTCGGATGTGCACCATTTTGCTGAAGCTCCTACTAATATATTTCATTCTACTAAAGGTCTTCCCTGAACATAACCTAAAAGGACTAAGTTTGGTGAGCCTGTGGAGTTGCAGGCATCTCATGCTTTACTGGCGGGGAGGCAAAATTTTATTATAATTCTCTTAAAACAATTTATAGTTTCTAACAATTAAAAATTATACTTTCGGGGCGGCGCCTGTGGCTCAGTGAGTAGGGCGCCGGCCCCATATGCCGAGTTCGAACATGTGACGGGTTCGAACCCAGCCCTGGCCAAACTGCAACAAAAAAATAGCCGGGCGTTGTGGCGGGCACCTGTGGTCCCAGGTACTCGGGAGGCTGAGGCAGGAGAATCGCCTAAGCCCAGGAGTTGGAGGTTTCTGTGAGCCGTGTGATGCCACGGCACTCTACCGGAGGGCAATAAAGTGAAACTCTGTCTCTACAAAAAAATAAAAAAATAATTATACTTTCAAGATTGGAGCAAGATGACAGAATAGAAACATCTCCTTACTAGCCACTGGTGGCAAGACAGGGGAAAGAGAACTTCGATCACCTCTGGCTGGGGGAACCCATCCAGGAACATTTCTCTGGGGGCACAGTGCAGCAGTGGTGGACTTTAATAACCAGCAAAGAGATCTGGAGCTGAGGAAGACTAGCACAGAAGGCAAGTGTTTGGGGAGGGGCAGGGGCCGGCCAGCCAGCCTTCTGCTGAGGACTGGGAACAGGAAAAGGTTTTCCTGCAGTTTTTTGATTTTGGATGAAAGTCTTGACCAGAGCTGCCTTGGAAGGCTTAAACAAGTGAGAGGACTCGAATAGCATTCAGCTGCCAAGACTGAATACCAGGTGGGGTGGATCTCCAATGGGCTTGGCTACTAGCTGGGTGCCACCATTGTGGGAAGGCCCATAGGAAGAACAGTCCACAGGGTCCTAGTACATGGCTGGCTCTGGCACACATACTGAGCTTGGGAAACCATCCTTAGGGTGAGCTAAGCAGCCCTAGCACGTCTGGGAAAGCCACTGTGACATGCCTCCTAAAGAATCTGGCAAGAGCTTTAGGACCCCAATCCCACATATACTGAATGCCAAATAAGTCAGGAAGACAGAATCGAGTCTCCTCTGCAACCAGAAAGTGGCCTTCAGCCCCCATCTGATACAGCAAGTGGGTGTTCTGTCTCCTAACACCACAGCACCACCTGGTGACCAGGCAATATATTGACATAGGATATAGTTAATCACATATTTATATATATTTCATACTTTTTTTGCTCCTTTTCCAAATTTTCTTCTTAGTTTTTTTCTCCCTCTTTTTTGTTTATTTTTGTTGTTGTTTATATTATCATTTTTTTTGGTTTGGTTGGTTGTATTTTCATTTTTACATTCTTCCATACCAATGCCTCCTCCATTTTTGTTACAGTTTTTCAGACCCTTTTATTCCCTCTTTCTTTTTCATTTGTCCCCATTTTTTTATCTTTTGGAAGAGATTTTTTCTACTTTTCTCATCTTTTCCACATAAGTTTCTCATACAACAGCTAAGATATCCTATTATTTTTACCTCATATAATTGTATTTTTATTTATCTATTTTTTTGTCCTTGTCTCTTAGTGCTGGGGGGTCATGAGATTGGTCTGGCTCAAGAAAGTCATGAGGTGTCCTTCTATCTTTGGCTTTTGGAAAAATGGTATTGGTAAGTCCCCACTGTGATATAGTGCTGATTTTTTTTTCTTTCTTTCTATATTTGGTGGAGGTGGGGTCTTGCTTTTCCCCAGGCTGGTAAGAAGCTCCTGACTTTAAGGGATGTACATAGCCAGCCCCGCAAAAGTCCTAGGGTTGCAGGTGTGGCCATACACCTTGCTGAACACCTCCATTTCTCCTGGCAGTCTTTCTCTCTTCTGTCCTTCTTCTCTCCTTTTCTTCAATTTCTTCCTCCACTCCCCCTTATTTTATTTCTTTATTTTTTCTCTTTCTCTTCTTTCCCCTTTCTCCCTCTTTATCCTTATCTTCCCTTATACCAAAAGTACACGTCAATACCTAAGCTATGAGACGAGGTGATTTAAAGTGATGGAGTTAATGAGAAGGAAAAAGTGTGGGAAGGAAGTGAACAAGATGAAAAGACATGTGAGAACAAAACAATAGAGAAATCCTGGCAACATGAAAAACCAAAACAGAGCAGCCCCCAAAGGGACCATGAGGCAGCTACCACAGAAGATTCCACCTAAAAAGGATTACTGAAAATTACAGAAAGGGAATTTAAAATATGGATGGTAAAAAGCAATGAAGGGAATTGACAAGAAGTTGGAAAACAGAACCAAAAATGAATGAAAGATATAAAGAATATAGAAAGGATATTTCTTAAAGAAATAAAGAAGCCAATCAGTGAACTAAAAGATGCATTAGGGAGAATCAATAACAGATTATACTGTGGAGAAGAAAGAATCTCAGAGCTGGAAGATAAAAAATATTCCAGGAAAATGAAAATCAGAAGAAAGAAGGGGTCATAATCTTATTTTCAGACACAAGTGGATTTAAAGCAACTAAATTTAGGAAAGACAAAGATGGTCACTTCATTCTGGTCAAAAGAGCAATATAAAAATAAGATATTTCAATTCTAAATATTTATGCACCCAACTTAAATGCTCCTAGATTTACCATACAGACTTGACTAGTCTGAACAATATGATATCCCATAACATCATATTTCTGGGGACCTTAACACCCCTCTAACAAAACAGAGCAGATTCTCTAAACAAAAACTAACAAAGATACAAGGGACTTAAGTGTCACTGTAGAACAAGTGGGCTTAATAGACATATACAGAACAGACCATCACAAAGCTAAGGAATATAAGTTCTCATCAGCCGATGGAACATATTCCAAAATAGAAGATCATTCCTAGGATACAAATCGAACCTCAACAAAATTAAAAGAATTGAAATTATACCTTGTTTCTTCTCAGACCACAAGGCAATAAAGATAGAACTCAATTGGAATAAAATCTTTCATCCCCACACAAAATAATAGGAACTAAATAACTGTATGCTGAGTGATAGTTAGTCTCAGGAAGAGATAAAAGAGGAAATTGTTATATCCAAAATATTGAGAAGAAAGAACCCTTCCCCCACACATACCATACCCCCCACTAATTACAAAACCAGTTAAGGACACAACTAAAAAGGAGAACCACTGACCAATTTTACTAGTGAATACCAATGCAAAAATACTCAACAAAATCTTAGCCAATAGATTGTAGCTACACATTAAAAAAATTATACATCACAATCAAGTAGGCTTCATCCCAGGGATGCAAGGCCAGTTTAACATATGCAAATCAATAAATGTAATTCATCATACCAATAGAAGCAAAAACAAAGACCATATGATCCTTTCAATAGATGAAGAAAAAGCATTTGATACACTTCAGTATCCTTTTGTAACAACAATAGATAAGAATATAGTCATAGGTAGCATATTTCTTAAGTTGATTGAAGCCATCTATGACAAACCCACAGTTAATATGACACTGAATGGAGCAAAACCAAAAGCTTTTCCACTTAGCGTTGGAATCAGACAAGGATGTCCACTATCACCACTGTTATTCAGCATAGTGCTAGAAGTCATAGCCAAGGCAATCAGGAAAGAGAAGAATATAAAGGGCATCCAAATGGGGGCAGAGAAAGTCAAAGTCTCAAAGACTTGCTATTTGAACTTATACATAGAGAATCCAAGAGACTCAACCACGAGACTCCTGGAAGTGATCAAGAAATACGATCACATCTCTGGGTATAAAGCCAATGTTCACAAATCAGTAGCCTTAATATATACCAGTAACTACCAAGTTGAGAAGGTAAACAAAGACACAATTCCCTTTATAGTAGCTTAGAAGAAAATGGAATACTTAATAATATATCTAACAAAATAAGTGAAGGACCTCTATAAAGAGAATTATGAAAACTTAAGAAAGAAATTGCAGAAGAAATTAACAGATGGAAGATTTGTTCTTCTTGGCTGGGAAGATTCAACAATGTTAAAATGTCTATACTTCCCAAAGCAAACTACAGATTCAACACAATCCCCATTAAAATATCATACTTTGAAGAACTGGAAAACTAGTTCTTTATTTTGTATGGAACCAGAAAAAAGTTGTATAGTCAAGACAATATTTAGTAATAAAAACAAAGCTGGAGGCATCACTCTATTAGATTTTAGCTATATTACAAGTCCACAGTGATCAAAAGAGCATGGTATTGGAAAAAATATATATATATATAGAGAGAGACATAGACATATGGAACCAAATAGAAATCTGAGAGATGAAATAAGTTTCATATATCCATCTGACCTTTGCTAAACCAAACAAAAAGCATACACTGAGGTAAAGAACCCCTGTTCAATAAATGGTGCTAGGATGTAGCAGTCCCTATAGCCCATGGCTAGGAGGAGTGAGAGTTATAAGAAATAAGGTGCTCAATAATGGAACACCTTGGTGGAAAGGGTATGGAGAGGTATTTAGCTCTCCTAACAAGCATGAGAGCTCCCGAGATGAGAGCAATGGTGAATTGGTAGTCTCTACACCTGTGCTATTAGGAGGCACGAGATCAGCCTTATATTAGGCTGGAGGAGAAGGCAGTCTGGAGCATGCACATTCTGTCATGGACCTGCTTACTCTGACTCTGTCTCCTCTCCTGCCTGCAAAACACCAGCACAGCATCTCTCTGCTGAAGATTACCAAGCTCTACTAAAGACTAAGATCTATCTATTCTAAGAAGACTGCTTTACTCTAAGACACTCTCTGCCTTTCCAGCTAAAGTAGATAGCCCTCAGGCACCTAAGAGAACTGAGCAAGATAACTTAGTGGTCCGCATCCAGAACCTAGTTAAGCTTGGCCCGAGATCTGGCCAGTCCTAGTTCCTGACGTCAGAAGTGAGATGTGACACTAGAAGACCTGGATAACCACATGTAAAAGACTGAAAATTGGACCCACACATTTTACCACCTACAAAAATTGGCTCAATATGGATAAAAGATTTAAATCGAAGGCAGGAAATGATAAAAATCCTAGAAGAAAGCATGGGAAAAACTCTTGAGGATGTCAGCCTGGGGAAAAAATTTATGAGGAAGACTTAATTGGCAATTGCAACAACAACAAAAATAAACAAATGGGACTTAATTAAACTGAAAAACTTCTGCACAGCTAAGGACACAACAATTGAAGCAAATAGACAACCTTCAGAATGGGAAAATATATTTGCATGTTACAAATCTGACAAGGCTTGATATCTAGGTTCTATAGAGAACTCAAATTAATCAACGACAACAAAAAGCGAATAATTCCATCTATCCCTGGGCAAGAGACATGGACGGAGAATATTCCTTACAGATGAATGGCTTACAAACATATAAAAAATGCTCATTGTCCCTCATCATCAGAGAAATGCAAATCAAAACCACCCTTTGATATTACTTAATCCCCATAAGATTATTCCATATCACAAAGTCCCAAAGTTGTAGATACTAGTGTTTCTGTGGAGAATAGGGAAAACTTTTACACTGTTGGTGGGATTGTCAACTAATGTAGCCTCTTTGAAGGGGGCAAGACATGATTGCAAGAGGCACTTTACCTAACAATTGCAATCAGTGTAACCTGGCTTATTGTACCCTCAATGAATCCCCAACAATAAAAAAAAAAAAAAGAAGTATGAAGAATTCTCAAAGAACTCAGATCTCCCATTTCTCCCCCACAATCCCACTAGTAGGCATCTATCCAGAAGAAAAAATTAATAATTGTATCATAAAGACATTTACACTCGATGGTTTATCACAACTCAATTTACAATTGCCAAGATGTAGAAACAATCTAAATGCCCATCAACTCAGAAATGCATTAACAAACTGGTATATATGTAACCATAGAATACTATTAAGGCATACAAAAGATGGAGACTTTACATCTTTTTTATTAACCTGGATGGAGTTGAAACACGTTCTTTTTAGTAAAGTATCATATGAATAGAAAAGCAAATATCCAATGTACTCAGTGCTACTATGAAGCCAGTAGATGATTTAATACATGTCCACATAGCAGAAAAACTCAAATCAATTCATTTGGGGGAGGGTAATCAAGAGGGGAGAGAGGAGGAGGGGGTATTGGGGTGCTCCCACTTAATGGACACAGCATAGGGGTGTATGGCACACCTTTAGGATGTGGAACATAACTACAAGAGGAACTCTACATAACGAATTCAAATATTGAAACCTGGTTGTTTGTAACCTCATGTTAACCTGAAATAATAATAATATTCATAATAATAATAATATATATATTTTCCACAAACCACCAATTCTAATCCTATGCAGTTCTTTGATAAAAATAAAGACATGTCCACATAAAACTATGTAAATAACTATTTATAGCAGCTTTATTCATATTAGAAAAAATGATCAATGGATGCAGTTGGGATGTCGTAATTAAGGATAAGTGAGAGGAAGAGGATTATACCAGATTTAGAGGAAATGTCCAGAAATTTTGAAAAAGAATAAGCATGGATGGATCACAGACATTTAAAAAAAAATGGACTGCTTTGAGCATGGAGTGAGTGGTGTTGCTAAATTGTACAGTGAGATCAAGTAAGATATGGGCTATAAAGTGACCACTGGGGGTTATAACTAATGTCATTAATAACTTTGGTAAGGAAAATTTTATTACTCCAGTCAGTTCAAAGCAGATTGCAGAGTTTGAAGAGTCAGTGTTAATCACAGCAAACAGGAAAAATAGGTGACTTGCTCTCTGGTGAAATGCCAGAGACGAGGTTATGAAGGATGGAGGAGGTTACCATTCTGCTGAGATAAAAAGGAGTAGTGTTGAAATGGCATCTCATGTGAAAGGAATGTTTTCCAACTACGTAGGGAAATGAATAAATACTGAAAAGATAATAGGATTGAATTCCAAATCTGTTGCAATTGGATAAATTTCTTCAACATTTTAATTAAACTGAATCATATGAAAACACAAATTGTCACATTAAATTTTATCATCTGAAATGTCTCGGAGATGTACCTTCTTTGACTATCACTATCCTTTAAAATATTTTGAAATCAAATCCAAGGAATACCACCTTTAGTATGATACCAAACCATCATGCCTCTCTTTTTTGAGATTGTAGCTTACAATTACATATATCTGCTTCCTTCCTGGTTAATGAGCATCCCTTTCAGGCACAGATAAATTTCGAGGAAATTTGGGAAGAAAATATTACTTCAATTGTTCAAAAGTCACGATTAATCTGTTTCTGGCATGTGGTTTTAACTTGTTAACCGTCAGCCTGACATAGACAGGAGTTTCACGCTTCTGCTCAGTTGATGATATGAATACCGAATGTGGCTTTGACTGCAGATGTTAGAAGCAAACCACTTCTAACAGATGTGTAATCTGATTAAATATGCAATGCAATGATATTGTCAAAACCTATTAATCACTCTTTCAAGACACATTAGCGTAGGCTTTACTGACAGCTGTGAGAATCGGAACGTCTCTACCGTGGCAATTTCCTTACCCCACACTAGTCCTCATCTGCACCACCCAATAGATGTGAAAGGAAATACGACTTTAACTGTTCGGTGTTAATTTTCCTCACCATTACAGAGAAAAGAGAAGCATTTCTCTATTCTAATAATGTTTATCCTTCCTGTATTTATTTACTTCTTACTCCCAAATTACAGGGATCGTGCCAGGACTAATTCAGAAATGCAGATATAGAGCTGAACCCAGCATGCATATATTAGGAGAAGTCCCATAAGTGATGATGGTGCAATGTATATTCACAGATGAATGGTACCAAAGCCTGTTCCCCACCGAGAACACTAACAAATATTGATTTCTCAGCCGTTGATACATGCACACAGGTGTTACAATTTGTTCTGGAAAGGATCGAACCTTAATTTTATGATCATCAGCCCCCAGATTTTATGTCTGTCCTTGGTTCTCCCTTACTGTTTGAGATTCCTAACAGTATTAATGATCTAAAACTAAACTAAAGCAACTGTTTGCCAACATGTGATCCAAACAGTCTCATAGTGAATTATCTGAGTTCCAGAATTGTTACACCATAGTCTACGCATAGATAAACTAATTTTGATGAAAATTTACTCCTTTTCCAATTCTCTCATGTTCATTTAAGAAGTAGAATGTGTTAAAAAAAATTAAAAAAAAAGAATTATCAAAAAAGCGACTTGGGTGGTATGAAATGATAAAACAGTCCAAGGAATCTCTAAGCTAACTAGAGAAATTAAGGGAAGAAGGACAGAAATGTCCTTTAGTCTTCAGTCCATGAATTAAGGCTCGAATGGGCCAACTGTTAATTTAAGAAACTTGGAAAAGCTGGAGCAGTGCACCTTTCACATCTCTTAAGGGCACAAACCTGTCCTTTGAAGTTCTTTTCCCCTAAGAGGTATATTGCTAGTCCGTATGTACTCTTTTGCCAATTTCCTTACACCATGATAAGGCATTTGGAATCCCTATCAGAAGGGTTTTATCAAGGGCAAACATACAGCACTAAATCAGCCTAAAAATGACTTCCTCCCCTGTAGAATGGAGTGTTGTGGCGACCACAGCCAGCAGACCAGTGGTCAAGATCTTCATTTTGTTCCTCCCAAATTGCTGGTGGTAGGAGGGGAAACTTCTGTTTCACAGATTCATATTCCTAAAGATTATGATAGCAGAAATATGGATTATATTTCATTGATGGAATTCACTCTTAGAACTGGGAGTTTCTTTATGATTGTTATTTAGTAAAACTATAGGCTGGGCAGCCATAGATAAGTGGTTAGGGTGCTGGCTACATGCTCTGGGGCTGGTGGGTTAGAACTCGGCCTCAGCCTCCTAAACCACACACACACACACACACACAAGAAATAAATAAAATAGCCAGGCATTGTGGTGGGCACCTGTAGTCCAAGCTACTAGGGAAGCTGAGGCAAGAGAATCGCTTGAGTCCAAGAGTTTGAGGTTGCTGTGAGCTATAATGCCACCGCACTCTATAGAGGGTGACAAAGTGAGACTCTGTCCAAAAACAAGCAAAGAAAAAAATGAACTAAATTTTTTGTGGTCTATTCAAGAAGAATATAGAAACAATTATTACTTTGAAGAATTTGAACTTAAGAAAAAATTTTATTATTCATACCTTCTTCCTGGGCCAAAGAAATGAATGTGAGTATCTTAACTGCTAAGTAGGATAGCTCTTTTTCCACAGTATTCCAACAGTATTTTCTTGTTTTTCTATAAAACTTAAACAAGGGAACTGTTGCTATCTCCACTTGCATGTGTTAGCTCAGGAATATTAACAGATCATTGGATTATTGAATGACTGTTTTAGTATTAGTATATATAGGAAATATTACAAATAACTCCATAGTTCATAGGTAGTAAACATATAATTTTTTTAAAAACACTTATTTTTCTTTACTATTTAATTTATTCCAAATCCTAGCATCTGGGGGAAAAATATCACCATAAATCTGCTTGTATGAAAGAGTTATAATTGATTTGAAAAATAATTAATCCCTTTATAAATATGAGGAAACTCTGTGAAATTAAATACAGTGCTTATTACAAAATAAAAAATGACCCCCTTAAGTAATGTCTCTCTAGGAAATGCAATAAATAGCTTTCTTCTGGGGTACATCTGTCTTTGCTATTTTAGTATTTTTCTTTTCTTCTAAAAATTAAAGAAATGATAACTTAAATAATATTAAGTACAAAAATAATACTCAATAAAGCAAAATGACCAGATTTTGGATGATGAAAAATTTGAATTTTTTTAACATTTGAAAAAATTTCAAGACAAATATTTTAAAATCTAAAATATACAAAAAATGTGTATATTTCTCCTAAAGTCAATAGTTGCATTCATAGCCACAGATGCTGAAATAATATTACATGATTCAATACAAGTGGAACTCTAGCCTGACACCATTACCATTTTTAATTTTGTGTTAAAAGGTACATTTGTTAATGGAAAAGAAACCAAACTTTGTAAAATAATTTGAAGAGGTTTATTCTGAGGACCATGGCCCAGAGCCAGGCCCAAAAAGCCTTGAGCAAGTACACTTGCTGTGGTTGGGTGAAGGTTTAGTTTTACACATTTCAGGGAGACAGGCGTCACATATAGACTCATAAATCAATACGTGGAAGGCTGCATTGGTTTGGCCTGAAAAGGTCAGATATCTAAAACTTGGGTGGGGTGTGTCAAATGGTCTGTGAAGCTAGTAAATGATGCCCCATGATCATATCAATGTACACAGCTATGATTTAATAAAAAAAAAAATAAATAAATAAATTTTTTAACAACAACAAAAATAAATAAAAATGAAACTTGGGTGGGGGTGGTGAGGGGGCCTTACAGGGTCTAGGTAAGTTCAAAGAGTCTTGATTCATTATTGGCCAAAGAAATGAAGCTGTGTCTAAAGGCTGGGAATTTTCTGAATTAATATAAGGAGCCTGTAAACCAGTGACATTCCATCCTCCACCTGCAGGTTATAGAGGTCTGACTTTGTACAGCCTCAGCCCCAGAAGGAAGAGGCGTGTCTGACCCATTCTCAGGCCCAGCAACTCAGTTTTAGGGTAATCCTTGGCCAAGATGGGGTCCATTGAGTCTGCTGCTGTAGTAGAGGTAGCCTTAAGATCTTATTTTAGTTTACCTATTTAAACAAAAATGGGGAAGGTAGATAGGCTGACATCTCAGCAGGGATCCCCACCTCAATCCTGGGGCATTCAGGGGAAAGTGTACAGGCCCAGAGGCTCATCAAACCACAAATGATGAAAAGAGCCCAGAGGCACCCCACAGAATGGACCCCTGTGGGCCAAGGGTCAACAGGTGGGAGGGGGTAAGTTCTTTGAACTTCTGATGGAAAGTTAGATTAGGAAACTTGGCTTCCCTCTGCTGCAGCAGAGAGCTGGTTTCTCCCTTCCGCTTTGTAAATATGCCCTTGGCCATTTGTTAGCACCTTTACCCAGCATCTCTCTCTGTCTAATATCTCTGGAGACCAGGGGTTCTTTCAACCCTATCTTGTGGCATTTCTGCATTTTGCGTATGCACCTTTGACAGAAATCAATGAAAGCCTTCTGAAGAAAGCGGAGAGGAGCTGCATGTTCTCGGTTTTCTGCTTGGCCTGAATAATGTACACCTTCTCCGGCCATTCCCAGACTTCATGTTTTAAACTGACAAAGGTTATTTTTCCTCAGTTGTCATTTCCCAGTCTGCATGCAACAACCCCCACAGCAAAAATAGCAAGACTGGATAAGTTCACTAAAACAAATGATATCTGGATAGTGAGGACACTTCATTTATATCTAAGAGAAGGAAACAATTCTTGCTTTGATGTCATGAATTTAAAAATCTTCTATTTCAGCAAATGGCCTTAATCTCTGGCTCAAATGAGGACCAACAATCTGGGAGCTGTCCTAGTCAACTTGCTATTTCTCGGAGCTGTCCTAGTCAACTTGCTATTTCTCATCAGCTGCTGTTTCAAATTGAGCTCAAATTCCAGTTAATTGTCTCAACGTTTCTCCAGCATTCATAACACTTTCACTTGTAGAAGCATTAACAGAACAGGCACAACACTCTTTTTCTTTCCCCTGGGCAACAGCAATCTCTTAATATTCCCTTTTAGCTCTTAAAAGAAAAAAAAAAACAGAATGCTATTAAATAAGAAGCTAATTATGCTTCTTCCCTGATTAAAACCCTTTGGTGAATGTCCACTGTTTATGGATTTAAATCTAAAACCCTTAAATCATTAGAAGACCTCAATTAGTTCCCTGTAATCCAACTTTTCAGCCTTACTTTCTCACATTCTTGTTTTTATTATCACGTTTTGGCCAC
Organism: Nycticebus coucang; assembly: GCF_027406575.1. Lineage (NCBI taxonomy): Eukaryota > Metazoa > Chordata > Mammalia > Primates > Lorisidae > Nycticebus > Nycticebus coucang. The sequence goes on from NC_069789.1 coordinate 1,010,917, forward strand.
CGTGGCCTTCTTTTCTCCTGAAGTACATCAAGTTTTATTTCTCCTGGGTCCTTTATATTCTACGTTTTTTCCTTCTGCTTGAAATTCTGTCTACACAACCCTTCCACTGTCTAATTTCTGTTCATTCTTCACATTTAGGCCGCAAATTAAGTCATTTACTTAAAAGAGCTTTCCCTTGTTGGCCATAAAAAATCTGGTTCCTATTTTTATGTTTTTATTATACATGGTGTTTCCCTTTATATCATATACATTTAAATTTATGCATTTAAAATTTTGTCTCACCCAGTGGACTGTAATCTGTGTGAGTTCAAGGAATCTCTGTGTCATCAACAGCAGAGCTTATAAGACATAGTGTATCCTCATGAAATGTCAAATTGGAGCATAAATGAATGGGAAGAAACTAAACAAGGGGTAATTGTCACTGATCATGGAAATATGTGTCTCTAAATATCTAGCTCTTCACATCAAGGGAGATGCCAAAATAATTTGTTGGTGGTTATTGGAAAACCCTGATTTCTTTTAATTTTGTCAAAATAAAGATGAGAAATTTTAAAATAGGTCTAACAATACATGAGCAAAACGTGGATGTGGTGGCTCATGCCTATAATCCTAGCACTTTGGGAGGCTAAGGCCGGAGGATCTCTTGAGACCAGGAGTTTAAGGTTGCTGTGAAGGAGGCTGAATCCACTTATTCTAGCCTCAGCAACAGGGTAAGACCATGTCTCAAAAAAAGGAAAGTATGGGTAAAAAATTGGGAACTGATTTTTATAAAATACTCTTCTAATCTAAATACATAGAAAATTAGACTAAAATAGCATTCTACTTCTAATTCATTTTTCCTCTTCCTTCCAACTTTCACTAAAATGAAAACCCAGAAAAAGAATAAATTCACGTTCATACCAAAAAAAAGTCAGTCACCAGCTTATACAGTAGACATGGATATCTAGATGAAGGTGTCTATAACTACAATACTAATAAGTATGTGATGTTACAATGAGCATCCCATTTGACAGATGGCTTGTTTTCACTTGAAACAGAACAAATTATGGCTAGAAGAATTAGAATTAGTACCAAATCAACAACTAGGAGGCTTTCTCCGATGTGTATATACTGCTTCTTAAAGTGAACAAATAATTTTTCTGTCAGCGTACACTCAGAATATACATCCACATAGAGATATCGACATCCTAATTGAGCTTCATGATATGCAGGTATATCCTGGGGACACATTCCATTAAGAGTGACAGAAATCTCCACTGTCCCTTGCTACAGCAGGGATGTGGCTGACTCTGCATCCAGGTGGGCAGTAACTCATTCAGTGGTCAGGTCAGTCAGAGCATCAGTAGACACAGACTTTATGGTTCCCACACCAGATGGTCAGGTTTGTAAGTATCAGTGTGCCATCAGCTTAAGAACAGAGAAAGGAGTTCTGCAAAGGGATGTATGTTTTCTCATATTCCACATTCATCTTGATTGATGTCATACAAACCCTTCATTCTAAAAGTTAACACAATGCACAAAGTTAATAATGCACAAGTGCATTATTTGACAAATGCACTTTTATTCTCAAGTTCTACATTTTAAGGTAAATAAGAATTTGGAACAAGTATAGTCTATAGGCCATTAAGTAGAATTCACTTGGACACAGCCAGGCTCATTCATTTATCTGTTGTCTATAACTAGTTTAGCTAAACCAGTAGAACTGAACCACGGTGGCAGAGACCTTCTATACCACAAAGACCAAAATACTGACCATCTGACTCTTTAATGGAAAAGTGTGCTGACCCAACTGGTATAGACCATTGCACTCATCTGTACCTTGAATACAGAAATGTTAGCTTTAACTCTTTTAGCCTTTGTTCAAATTACCAACACAAATTACACAAATAAAGTTTTAGTCCTAGGTACAAAACTCACACGATCACTGAGCCCAAAGAAAATTCACATATATAAATTTTGAAGAAACAAATGTATATAGCTTTCTCCTCTTTTCAGTATATATAAGTGGAACAACAAAATAGTGAGGTTCAAGATCTTACCTAAAGGAAATTTTCTAATTTTAATATTCCATAGAATGGTAAAGGCTTTTAGGTGATATTACAATTTGAAAAATATCAGTCCCATCTGGTTAGTGATTACAACACCTTAAAATCTTTATGAGTTTCCATAGATCTGACTATAGTTTACCCCAGAAGTCATACAAGTAGAGTTTTGATAAACGCCTCTCACTAGCAAGTTATTCTACAGTTGTGAGTTTTAAGGATCTTGTTTTGGGGGTTGTCTAGAAGTATTTTATCAAGCTTAGACTATCTACTAAACATGACCTTCATTCTTTGAGAGGTCTTGACAAAGGACACATAATGACATTTTTGATTTAATATTTGTTCCAATGTTATGTCTTAATTTTAGAATCTTTGTCTCACTAGATATATGAAGTTTTATTTTCCATCCTGGATTCCCTTGTAATTTTGATTCCAAGTATCCACCTTTTATTTCTCCACAAATAGCAAAAATACATCAATATCTGCCTTCAATATTTTGCTTAGATAATTCTTCTAAAATTAAAAAAAAAAAAATTTAAAAAAAGCCACATCATCTGAGGTAACATTTTTAACAGGTAATTACAGAATTGTAACACAGGTGGTAATTTCTTCAGACTGCTCTAAAAGTTTTGTTGTTATATTTTTCCAGGCTTCGTGAAGGGTCTTCACTACTTTTCCAGTCTCCACTAACACTGCTTTTCTATCATCAGCTTTCCCCAAAATCAAAGCCACATATTTTATGCTTCTGTTACAATACCACTTAATTTTGGAACCAAATTCTGCATCAGTTGTGTGCTGCCACAGTGATGGTTCATAACAAATAACTCCAAAAATTAATGGTGTAAACCAATGAACACTTACTATTCATTAGAATGTGGTTCATCATTTAGGGTGGATGGCTCTTCTGAGTTTGGTTCACTTGTATGTTGAGAGCTTAGTAGACCAGCTGGTGGAAGAACAGGGGGTACTGTGCCCACTATGTCTCCTCCATTGCATCCTAACTCACTGCTGTGATCCAAACGGTTTCAGAAGACAGGAATGAGAATGAAAACGCATATGTTTTAAAGCCTGTACATGGGTTACGTCTACTAACAACCCTTTGGTCAAGCACCTAACTTGATTGAACTGAAGATCAAAGGGTCTTGGAAATACACATGGCCTCTTTAGTGGAAGAAACTAAGAAGTCACAGGTCCGAGAATGTGGTTATTGTTCCATTGTTAGGTTTTGAATGTGCCCCCCAAAAGTTCTTGTGTTGAAAATGTATTTTCCAATAAGAGTTGGGGGCCTTAAAGAGATGATTAGATCAGAAGGGTGGTGCCTCCATGAACAGATTAATCTAGGAATTGAGTTAGTCCTTGAAGAGCGAATTGGTGGTGAGTAGAGCCATCACAGGGGGTTTCCACTAGGCAATGTAGAGCAGATATGTTGGGTAAGAGCTGCCACAGAAAGGCCCCCATGTACATGAGAACTGCCAGGCCCCTAAAGCTATAGAGCTGCCAGAGTGCAAGACCAACCCGGAAAAGCGTCAAGCTCCTGACTTGACATTGTGGGAGTGGCCATCTAAACTAAGACTTACTTGGGTTTTGGACTTACTTGGAGTCTATTACTTTTTCTTTTTTTCTTGCCTTTTGAAATGGAAGTGTCTGCCCTACAGCCCCACCATTGTATTTTGGAAATAAATAACTTGTTTTGATTTCACAACTGGAGGTAAATCTGCCTTGGGACAGATCCTGCCTTGAGTCTCAGATGAGATTTTGGATTTTTGACTTTGGACTTGGCTCTGAAATCATTAAAAGTTAAGATTTTAGGACTACTGTAACAGAATGAAAGTATTTTGCATTGTGGAAAGGAGATGAATTAGAGAAACCAGGGACAGAATAGGGTGGTTTGAATGTGTCCCCCCACATTTCATGGGCTAAAAGCTTAATTGCAAATGTAATAATATCAAGAGTTGGGTCTTTAAAGAGGTGATGGAAGGTGGTACTTGTAAGAGTGTGTGTTGTGAGAGCAAGCTCGACTCCTGGGCTTTCTCTCACTTCCTCTCTCTCCCTGTAGCCCCTTCAGGGCCCCTGCCCAGCTAAGAAGCAGCACAAAGCTTCCCACCCTACTAGATGCTGCCACCACATCTTGAACTTTCTAGCCTCCAGGACTATAAACTGAATAAACTTGTGTTCTTTACAAATTACCCCATATAAGGTATCCATAACAGTAACAAAACCAACCACCCACTGGTGCAGTCCTCACAAGCAATCCCTAGGCTTGGTGAAAACCATGTATGTCCCACCCAGGCAATTGTTTTTCCCTCCAACATTTGCAACAAAACTACCAAATATGATGGCAGATGGTTCAAGGAGAGAATGATCCACACCTACTTGTTTTCTTTTCCTACTATCTTGTGAGCACACACTCTTACACAAACGGGTGCTGAGTGTGAGGGTACAGAGACGCATAGACAGACACTGAGTGTCTAAGTGTGGAGAGACCAGAAATGTTGATCTGATGCATTAAGAAATAGGAAATACGTGTTCTTCTATTTATATTTAAACTTACTTTTTTACTAGTTGGGGACTTCGGGTATCGCATTCACACTCTCTCATTGTGTGTGGTTCTGTAAGTCATTGCATTTCCTCTCTCTGTCTCCCTCTCATTCCCTGCGATCTGTGGACTTTAAGACTGAGGGCTATTTTTTTATCATATACTTTCTCAACCTTAGACATGGAAGGCTTTATGAAAGTTTAGTTGAATAAATGAATTAATTTATGGTAATTTTGATTTAATGAAAAGGACATTTGAAACATAATAGGTCTCAATGATAATATGAACCCCCCAAAAAACAAGGAGCACAAAGAAATTCTTTGTTGGTTTGAAATGAGTTGACTTAGCTTTGGTTCCTCAGAAAACAGAGCCACAGATATGGAGAATAAGAAACAAGAAACACAAATTAAAAAGTGTAAATTGAACTGCAAAAAACATTCTGGTGCAAATGTCCTTGTGATAAAATGATTCTTTTTCTTCTGGCTAGATACCTAGTCGTGGGATTTCAGGATCAAACTGAAGGTTCACTTTTAGCTCTCTGAGAATTCTCCATATTTCTTTCCATAGAAGTTATATTAGTTTGCAGTTCCACCAGTAGTGTAGAAGTGTTCCCGTCTCTCCACATCCACGCCAGCATCTGTGGCTTTGAGGCTTTGTTTTTTTTTTTTTTTGTAGAGACCAAGTCTCACTGTACCGCCCTCAGGTAAAGTGCCGTGGCGTCACACGGCTCACAGCAACCTCTTAACTCTTGGGCTTACGCGATTCTCTTGCCTCAGCCTCCGGAGCAGCTGGGACTACAGGCGCCCGCCACAACGCCCGGTTATTTTTTGGTTGCAGTTTGGCCGGGGCTGAGTTTGAACCCGCCACCCTCGGCATATGGGGCTGGCGCCCTACTCACTGAGCCACAGGCGCCGCCCCGGCTTTGAGGCTTTGTGATGTGGGCCTTTCTCACTGGGGTTAAGTGATATCTCAGGGTGGTTTTAATGTGTATTTCTCTTATGATTAGAGACAATGAACATTTTTTTTCCTATATTTGTTGGCCATTTATCTTTCTTCTTGCTCACTGACCTATGAATGGCTTAACCAACTATGGTCTTTTTATGTCACAGAGTCCTATTCAGCCATAAAAATGATGAAGATTTTAGATCTTTCATATTTACCTGGATAGAGTTGAAGCACATTCTTGTTAGTAAAGTATCACAAGAATGAAAAAGCAAATATCCAATGTAAAAGGTGGGTAGGGAGGGAAATTGGTGAGCTCTCACCCAATGTGCACAATTAAGGGTGTTCAGCACACCCCTTGTGTACAGGACTCAACTACAACTTGAACTTTACCTTAGAAATGCAAACAATGTAACCTAATCATTTGCACACTCATATTAATCCGGAAAAAAAAAAGCAAGAAAGGAGAGACAGTCCATGGAAAGAAATACACATATTTTCAAGCTGTTTTCTGAATATCTGATCTATTGTGAGATCATGCCCTGAGAAACCACATAAATTGTGACTGACAATGCAGTTCTTAGAAGGAACAGAGAAGGGTAAGAACTTATCTGCCAGCTCCTGTAACCAGGTTGATCAGTTTGGCTTCTGCCATTTGAGGATGATGTGTGTTTGTCTACACTTGTGGGCGCCTTGTGGGCAAGGACACAGGCTGTGGCCAGCACTGCAGCTGGGCCCCAGTCTGATGGTGAGAGCTGCACACACGAGATGGGAGTGGATGTGAAACCAGCCAGTGCCCTTCCAGGGGGAAAGGGGCAGACAAGGCTGAGTGACCAAGGGTGGGCATGAAAAGGGGTGTTCACACCAGGTTATTAAAATACAAGTGGGAGGTAAAAATCACCAAATTTATCTTTTGATGAGGTACCAACCATTGATTTGGTAGTTTATGAATTCAGTAACCTTCATCAGCTTCCACACTGTGCCAGCCATGGTGCTGACTTCAAGCAGATATGCTGGTGGGAGGCGTTTCAAGGACTTGCAAATTCTACTTGAAGGAGAAATTCTGCTTGGGAGAAAGTGTTAGCAAGTCATTCATAATCAGCCTTGAGCTACAGGGGAAGAAAGGCGCCTTGCTGTGTGAAGCATGGATGAACACACCTGTTAGAATGAGAACTAAACATAGCAGCAGAATTAGCATTCTCAACGAGCTGGGGACACAACAGTGGCCTAAGACAGAGAAAGAAAGAAATGTCAGTGACTTGATGAAAAGTACAAGTGTGTGGGCTTTGTATGTGCAGGCATCAAAACATAGTGTCAATGGAACTAAATCAAACAGTATTTTATCCTTTTGCAATAAATCAGGTGTCATAAATTCTAAATAAGAACCAATGCATATGGAAAATGTTGTGATTGTACATTAAATGGAGAGAGCATGCATTGGAAAGTATTATTTAAGATACTTGCTCTATTAAATAATTCGTTTTTTATTTTCTTCTGGCTGGCCTGGCCCGTAACCAATTTTGATAACTGCATTTGTGTAACATTAATTTAGAAAGAAGAGAGCTATTTAACCATCTTTATGTTTGGATAAGGGAGAAACAAAAACAAGTCTGTTTTATAGATACAAAAAGCATCAAGACTTCAAATACTTTCTCTGTGGGATGCCAGAGTTAAATAGCAGAAGGGCCAAAATAGATTTGGCATATAGAGAGCACAAAATTTGTCTAAATCATTCTGCTGATGGAGTTTGAGGAGAAAACAGAACTGGTAACATCCAGCATGTAAGTTGTACCATTGAAATGGAAGAAAAATTGATGCGGCCCTATTGGTTTTGAAAAATTTCTTACATTCCCGAATTTACTGTGTGTGTTAGAGAAACTGCCTCTCAGGTGTTTTTCTAGTTTGCCAGATGTAAAATATTTCAATAGAGGCTGTATATAAATTAGGTGAATGTGTTCATATGTATAAAGAGTCATTTGTATGGCTCATTCTCCCCACACCTTTTTTTCTCATAAATATCTTGCAAGATAATGAGGATGATGCAGTAACATATCTGTAACATAACATATCTTCCCACGGTCAGATTGAGGACCTTCATTACGTGGAATGCAAGCAGTGTTTCCAGTTCAATTCCAGCAAATGAGCTCCCATCACGTGGCCACCCATAGTTTAGTGTGGTTTCCTTTGACAGATGGTCACTGTTTAGGAACATATTTTTCCTCACTCTGACAGTACCTAGGAGTTGAATTTTTCCTTATATGTTAGATTTAGCACCAGTAAGGTTTTAAGTATATACAGCAGCATATGCAACCCAGTGATGGCCCATGTTTTTGAGACTCCAGAGTATAGTATGGCAAAACGATTAAACATACGTTGACATCCTGTGTGAATGTAAATATGTTCGGATTTCTCTTCTGTGAAAAGTACAAGTTGCATTATATAAGATCCATGACAGCTCTCCAAAAACTGGTTGCTATTCATGACAATTTATATCACACTGCAACATGCAGCAATTATGTAATTTGAAAATATAAATGTGATATAATTTCGTTACAGAATTAAAAAAAAGCAGCTGATAGACACAACCTAAAATTCAAGATCTTCAAATAAATAGCACTATTTACTCCTTGTATTTAGATGAGATGCTCTGCTTGTAAACATCTCCTATATGAAACATAATTTCTATTTCTAATTTATTGTTTTTAAATAAAACACCCTCTATATGATCATAAGACCACTTTGAGCAAATATAACAGCCCCTACTGGATTTGTTTTACACCAGATGAGAGTATAAAACCTGCCCTAAATCTCTTGTCAGTGTAACATTTTTCCTCTGCTTTTCAGTTATTATACAAAGGAAATCTTGATATAATCTTTTCTTTGTTCTTGATGTAGTTAAGCAAGGGTATTACCACTGGTTGCAGTATTGAGAATTTGAGGGTGCAAAAGATTGTCAGTTCAAAGGGTTTTCAACTAATGAAACAGCGATTCCATTGGTTAGAAGCTGAAACATCATATCCTCAATAAGAACAAACAGTTATTTTATTAGAAAATAAAGTAGGGCATGCTTCATAATAACTTGTACAATATTCAAATGCTTTAAAGAATAGAATTCTGATGGCATACTGTTACTGCACATCAGCAGACCTGTCTCTTGTAACTGTGGGGATATTTGGTAAGCACGTTTTTTAATGTGTGCATATCTTTTAAGTTACATGTTTGTGCATCTTCCTTTATTTTTTCTAGCTGTTTTTAAAAATGAAAAAGGAAATGAGTAAGAACATCTGATAGATGACTCTCTATAATCTCTACACTAGTTATTGAGAATACTGGCCCTCATCCACTAGGGTAACAAAAGCTATTTCTCTATGTGACACTGATTTTATTCTATCTAAATCCTCAAAAGTGAACTTTCATGAATTTCTTAAATTTGATGATGTGAGTTAGTAGAGGTTCTTCAGCAGGTCCTGCAGGCACATATGAGTGGCTGAATGTCAGACAATATACTAAGCACATACCACATGTTCACAGAAAATGGTTTTTCTGAGTAATGCATGCATGCTTTCTCATTAAAAATAAAATAAAATAAACATCTTACGTGGTATAGTATTTGGCATGTTTTCTCACTTTCTTTGTAGTAAACGTGAATTCCTTGTTGTTGAGTTCTAATTTTTTTTTTTTTTAAGTATCTTCTACTCCCTCTGTTTTCCTTTATGTAGTGTCAAAATTATGGCTGTGAATCTTTGTTACCTCCTAATTAATTCAGTTAACTCACTATGCTGTGTTCCTAAGTTATGGAAATACAGAGTATTGACTACTCTTTATATGGTCTTCAGATGTTCCAAAGATTCCATTTTTAAAAATTCAATAAGAAATGAAATGGATTAAATACAGTTAACAGAAACTAAACAAGAACAAAAATGCAAAAAGAGCAAGATAAAAACTGATTACAAGCAATGATCAAGAGAAAAATTCAAAAGTAGTGTGGTTGTGGAGGAGGATTGGTACATATTCAGGAGCAAAGATAAGAGTGACAGCAGACCTATCCTCAGATCAGTCCAATTCCAACGACAGTATTGAACAGAAGGAAAAAAGAATGATTTAGAAATCTGTGCCCAGGAAAAATGTTTACTCAAATGTGTAAAATGTAAAATAAATAATTCATGTAGAATCACATTATAAGAAATGTTAAAGAAAGACCTTCAGGTGGAAGAAGATGATGCCTGCTGGAAATGGGAATCTATATACAGTAGCAAGTGGGAACATGTTAGTACTGGTAGATATACACATTTTCTCGATGATTTTATAGGTATATACATTTGGCAAATCTTATAAAATTGTGCTCTGGTCTGGATTTGGGCGGTTGTCCCTCTGTGTTCTTGGTTCTTGGTATTATTCTCAGCCAAAGAAGGACCAGACTCACCATAGCAAGGCAAAAAGAAAACAAAGGTTACTGAGGAAGAGAAAGACAGGTTAACAGGGAAAGAACAAGATGTGGGTTTACAGAGTGAGATATGTTTGCCATAAACAATGAACAGGCCCCCCTTCTCATAGTAAAAAGGCTCTGGTCACGGTCTGGGGTTCTGTTTTATACCACCCGTATTGAATTGTTCTCGTGGAACCATTTTGACAGACCTAATCAGTTTCCAAATCCTAATGTACCTGAGCTGCCTGGCTCTGGGAGTTCCTCCAGATGTGATGGTTACTGACTTGCTCTGGGTAGAATTAAAACAAGGCCCATCCTTATTCTACTTCCCAAATGGGGCACCTGTTCAGCAAGGCGAAACTTCCACTCTGCCCGTTAGAAGTCTCAGAGGTCCCTGGCTGTCTACCTAACACACTTAACCATGTCCAGTTATATTGCAAAAAGGTTGAAATACAAGGAGTAAAAGAGATGTCAGTTATCTTGGAAGCGCTCTATAGTTTGAGTAGCATGTACTTGAAGATATTTAAACATGCAGAAAAAAATTTTGTTTTACTTTCTTTTCATTTTATTCCATTTTTTAATTGCCAAGAATAAGCAGAAGTATTTATTAATGACCTGAAGTAAGTAATGACTAGTCCACTTAAGTCCTTATTAAGTTTGTTATCTAACAAGATGTCCTTGTATAGTATTATGAACGTTTAATTTTTTTTCATATTAATCATGAGTGTATCATTTTCTTAACTTATTCTTCACTATGAATAAAAAAAAAGTACAAGGAAAGGCCACAAAAATCATGCAAATATCACAAGAATTATTAAATAGATATTTTAAATGTGTCATTAATGTTCAGGGTCAAGGTTAAATTCTCAAAATAATCTTTGGTGAAATTTTAATATGCCAGATTTATCTCAGGAATGCATCGGTGTATGAAGATTTATTTCACTCAAAAATGTGGTTGTGTTTGAGAGACGCAGCTGATTGTTTCAGCTTAAGTAAAATAGTCACTTTAGAGAAGTGCTCTCTGATCCTACAGCAATAGTAAAGTATCTATAGATTTTTTAGCAAAAGTACCCTTTCAGGAGTAAGGTTATGCAACATGTGGCTCAGAGGGAGAATGAGAAATGAGGGGGGAAAACAATGAGGTGTAGTCTCCACTAATTACTGATTTGGGTTGAACCCAGAGTATTAGAATACAAAGAAGGTTGGATTGACAACACATTCTTCAAGCAATATTTGCTAAATGTTTATTTATTTATTTATTTATTTATTTGTACTAAATATCAGAAATGGATTAGCAACAGTTTGTTGATATATATAGAAGTTCTATAAATATTTTCTATAACAGGATATTTAAGGGCATGAAATCTTATGTACTTGAAGAATCATCAAATATGTACAAAAAACTGTCTGAAATTTCTAATTATCATCCTTCTAAAATAATATCCTTAAATTTCATAACATGAGCTTTTTATTTACCCTAAATCTGGACCAAACACTGAAAGTACTCTTTTTTAAAATTATAATAAATATTTATGTTTTAGTTCTCCTGGAGAGTTTTAGTGACACTGGAGTGGCTGTGAGCTCAAAAATTACTCCTTACCAACCACCTACAAAATCAGTGTAACTGCTACAAAATCCCAAGTTGATTTCAAAACAGGTTACAAAACTGTAGTAATTAAAGCAATGTGATCCTGGCATAAAGTCAAAGATGTAGACCAATTAAATAGAGATACTAGAAATGTATGTATGGTCAAATTATTTTCAGTAAGGGTGCCAAGACCATTCAATAGGGATAGGGCAGTCTTTTTAACAAATGATGAGGAGAAAGAGGAATAGCCATGAGAAAAAGAATGAAGTTAAAACCCATATCCCATAAAAGACGTAAAACAAAATGGGTCAAACTCCAAAAGATAAAAAGCAAAACCACAAAACCCTTAGTAGAGAACACATTCAATTTGGAATTTATTCCTTAGATATGATACAAAAAGCATAAGCAAAAAACAAACCCCCAAAAGGTAAATTGAATTATATCAAATAAAAACTTCTGTGCACCAAAGGACATTAATAGAGTGTAAAAGAAATTCTCAGAAGGAGGAAAAAGATATTTGCAAATCATATATCCAATGAAGGGCTAATAATTAAAATATATAAAAGCTCTGACAACTTAAAACATTAAAAAATTAAAAATGGGCAGATAATCTTTAAAACTTCAAAAGGATATACATTTTTAATGCATTTAAATACACACACATCAGTAGTGTGTAAGGCTATGAGTCTATTTTCTAAAACATTGCTGCATTTATCTTAGCTTGAATGATGATTAAGGCATACATGTTTACGTAGGTAAAAAACATTTTGATAGAATTATAATTTCAAGCTATGGCCTGGTCTGGTATATCCACTGATACAAATATACACATACAGAAGCACATATATTAATATCTCTACTTATACATTGTACATGAAATGTCATGTGTTTATATATACACAGAGACATATATGTTGAATATGATGTACATGAAAATTTAACAAGCTAACTTTGTGAATCATTATACATGTATGCAAAAGAGAAAAGGATTAGCAATAATTCAACTAATAATGAGTTTAGATTTGGAATAGATTATGTGTCATACCCACTTTAGTTTCTTTAAAATTTTTTGAGTTGAGTATTATAAACCGGACATTATACCAAGACCAATACATGCATCAATTTGTTGAATTATGCATAACTCTGTCTTCCCCCTTTTTATGAATTTAGAAATGGGAGATTGGAGATTTTCAATAACTTTCCTGTCATTATACAACATGAAAGAAAGAGAATGGGGATTCATACATACGTGTGTGTTTCCACTACTGTGAAAAATATATTAATTTGACTTATTCTATTCATTAATTAACAAGCAGTGCAATGGACATAGGTGCAAGGAGCATCTAGAAGTATAACAAGAAAGACATCAGAATGATAAATAAGAACTGAGTGAAAAAAATCAAAGTTTAAATCTCCCAAATCTATATTACAAATATTTTGCCTGAAATATTGTTGATTAACATCTAATATGGTTCTGTCCTTTGCAGAGGAGGTATCCATTTAAAATCCACCATCCTTACAATATAAAACTGCATGGCCCCCAAAACCTGTAACCTCTCTGGGCCACAAATAAGAATGCAGTGTGATACAAAGTTCCTATTCAGGAAGAAATCCATAGGTCATAGCCGGAGCTTGCTGGGGAGTCAAGTAATAGAAATGACTTCTATTTTTTATAATTATGTGCTTGTTTTTTTCTTTAAATTTCTTCACTTATTCCTCTATTATGTATATTTTTTCCTAATGTTGTATTTTTTAAGTTTAAATTTTATTATGAAAATGCTTAAACACAGAAAATTGAAAAAATACTACAATGAAAACCCTTATCTCTTGACCTTTCATGAATGAATGCTCACCTGTACTTTTCCAGCTCCAGACCCAGACTTAGCCTTAGTTGCTTTCAGTATCTAATGAGATTTAGTCCATGATGAGAATTTGGAAATTGAATGATGGGCACTAGAAGTGCTTGTTGCCATTGAGGTGCCTTTGTTTTTATGTTCCTATGTATGTGTCAATCATGAGTTTATGCTGATATTTCTAATAACATATACTATTACAATTGAGTTTGATTCAACATTTAGAATTCCATACTGTATCTTTTTATGTACATTTAAACTCTTCTTTTATAACATTCACATAATTATTTGCTTTAACTGTAATATTGATGAGACAGTTTCAAAATGGGCAATAACAGCACAGCTGCTGGGTGATGGCTATGATAGCTTTGCAGCTTCATTGTCCTTAGAATAGATCTCATTAGGAGAGGTAAGTTAATTTGTTTCAAACTCTTTTCAACTTTGGTGACTTCTTCTCTTTAATATATTTTTTAATCTTTATTTATTTTTTACATATGCATGTGTTTTTTAGGTTTCCATTTTTTTGCCTTCATAAAATTAAAAAGACTTAAGATAAGGACTAGAAACAAAAACCTCATAAAGAATGAACAAACAAATACATTCAGAAAATTTTCTAATTTAATTTATTTTTAATGTATAAAAAATATGAAGTCTTGTAACTCTGCTTTGGGAATTAATGGGCTAAAACCATCTACATCTATGTTACTCAAAATGTCATTCAACAGCATCAGCAAGATCCAAGGCACAGGTAGAAGCAGAAAGCATCATCTTAGGCCCCACTCCAGACCCATCAAATGAGATGTATGCACTTTAACAAGACTCTTAAGTGATGTGCATGCACATTGAATTTTAAGAAACAGCAATCTGGACTAGTGATTTTCAAGCGGGGAAACTCATTAGAATCATCTGGAGATGTCTTAAAAATCACAATGCTCAGAGTCTCTGCCAAATCATGGAATTCAGAATTTCCAATGATGGGACCCAGGAATCTGCACTGTCATGTACAGCAGAGTTGAGGATAACACATATTTGGTCTGTTACTTAGACTGAGAATCTCTTTCTTTTAGAACAGTTAAAATTCTTGTCCAATAAAATAAGGTGTTTCCTGGACATTTTATATTTTTTACTGATTTTTAAGTCATTTGTTACTGTATCTGGATAAAATGAATGGCAAAAAGTCCCCTTATCATGGACAATAAAAATTAAAGTATCTTTAATTCATAAGCAAAAGAGTTATAATTTACAAGTAGTGTCTCATTTTATATAGTTACTATGCTACAGGCAGATACTATTTGTTGAGTAGTATGTGGTATATTCCATAAAACATAATGGACATGTATAAAATGTCTGGTTTTAATCCTTAGGAAAACTCCATGACATAAAATCTAAGAATTCATATAAGGATTCAGACTTGGAGGGCATTTGTTAGATTGTTCGTTTAATAACTCTTATAACTACTTTGTTCTAAGTCATGGTGGCCAAACCCAAATCCATGAGACTTGTAAGTCCCTAACCTTTGCATGCTATAATACTGTTTTCTGTTATAGTAAATGTAACTTGTACAGATACACCAGTGCAGAGTGAGAGATTGGAAGAGTTGATTAAAAAAACACATGACCCAACTATATGTTGTTTATAAGAGGTTCATTTTAAATATACTGAAATAATAATATTTACATTGGAAGGAAAAATATGGAGAAAGTTATATCATGCAAATATTAACCAAAAGAATATGAATTTTCTATTAGGATCAGATAAAGTGACGTCAAAGCAAAGAAAATTACCAGGACCTCTTAGTGACACTGCATAACAATAAAATTATCAATTCGTCTGGATGTGGCAATTCTGAGTGTGCAACAAGAGTCAGAGCTGCATAATATCTGAAGAATAAACTGACAGACTTTAAAGGATAAATTAAAAAATCCAGAAGTACAGTTGGGGGCATCAACACCCCTCTCTCAATAACTGACAGAACAACTCATCAGAAAAGCAGTACAGACACAGAGGACCAAAGCACTGTCCCCTGCAGAGTGTAACTGGTATTTATGGAAGAAATGTGTCCTATGGGACCAGAAGACACATTATTTTCTAGGACCCATTGGACATATAAAAAATTTACGTTCCTGGAATGACAAAATTGTATAAATGGAGAAGAGATTAGTAGTTGTTTGTAATATGGGAGCAGCACAGTGAGGGGCTGTTGAGTGACAGCCATACTGAGCGTCTACGCTGTGGAGCAGTCCCCTGCTGGCTGTGATGTGCTGTGATGTTACCACGGGGGAATCTGGGTAAAGAGTAAGTGGGATCTCTCTGTACTATTTCTTACATTTTCAAATCCACCAATAATTAAAAATATGTCACTTACCTTCATTATTTTTCACATGTCCTTTTATTTAAAATGTTTTGTCTTTTTGGCATAATAATAATAATCTAAGTCTCATTTATTGAGTTTAATTGACATGATCAAAACCATAAATAAATCATTTTGATAATGGAGAATTTTTAAACATGCATTTGAATTTAGAATGTTTTATAAGAACATGCCTAGACATTAGAGAAAGTTCCCATATCTGGTTTAACTTCTGCAATGTGTTGGATAGCAGAGAACATCTAACCTTTGGTTAATTTTTCACCACTTCTGCTGAAATGTGCTTAAGTAAGGAAGTTGAGAATTGACTGTAAAAGCAATACTTTTTATCTTACTTTTGAAATTGCCATCGTGTGAGATTTCCTAAGAACAAGTACCCCCAAGGATGAGTCTTCAACTGTCTCACAACTTAGATAAATTGAATAAAATCAGAGAAAATGTTCTAAATTTCACCTTTAGGAGTACATTTTTGTAAGTATAATACCAAATAATGTGCAAGCTTCCTCTTTAAGGAGATTTGATTTACACCTAAAAGCTATGAAAAGCCCATCTTGATCATTACAGGCTCACTGTATTTAGTATAATTGCCTTAGAAACATTTCCTTTCTCTTCATTTGAGCAGCAAGGGCTGCCTGCACCTTTCAGCACTCTCACGAGCAGCATTTCCATAGCAGTACTGAGCAGGTACACAGCAGACCATAAGTATGGTGAGCTGGAATATTTTATTATACGCAGATATGCCTTGCAGACTTCTGTGGCACAAACACTTTGCTAGCTGTCGGGATAAGTAAGTGGCTTAAGCATGCGACAAAATTTGGATGTAATCACCTTCAATTTTAGTTTTAAATGGTACCGATAATAACACCCCATCAACTCTTTCACATAGTAGAACATACTGGCTCTTATTTCCTTGAACTTAGCTGTGCACCTTTCTACCTACCCATTCTCTATTGAAATTAGCAAAACCATCCGAAGACAATTCAAAATAACAGTTGCCACCATGAAAGATAGTAGCTACTAAGAATGTTGAAAGAGTAAAGGCTGTATCCTAAAAAAAAAAAAAAAAAAAGATGGAGACTTTACCTCTTTTATGTTTACATGGATGGAGCTGGAAAATATTCTTCTTAGCAAAGTATCTCAGGAATGCAAAAAAAAAAAATATCCAATGTACTCAGTACTACTGTGAAAATCATTTATAATCACTCACACTTGAAAATGAAAGATGAAACACAACTATAGCCCAGGATGAAGAAGGGAAGGGAAGGGAGAGGGAGGGGAGGGGGATGGGTTGATAGAGGTAGGGGGACCACACCTATGGAGCACATCGCAAGTACAAGTTGGATCTATCAGGTGTAGAACACTAATGTCTTAACGCTGTATTGGGTAAATGAGGTGAAGGCTATGTTGAGTAGTAGGATATAAGCGCTCCAATTTGTACAAATAATCAACACATAGAATCCCCCCCCAAAAAAAAATCAGCCTGCAAGTAATGTAATTATGAAGGTTTTCTTTGTTGTCAAAGAAATAAGGAACTTTCCTATTTGAAATAAAATAAGACTGTTTAAAAAAAAAAAAAAGAGTGAAGGCTTAATTCACAAGTTTGCTTTCATTCATGGTAAAAATTCATAGATATTTGTATTTCAGAAATTAAATTTTTCTATTATTCACCTGTTCAGGAAATTAAAAGCTAACCCTAAAAATGAGAGCGTATTGATGTTCTATGAAGGTTTTTAATATGTACATATCTTTCTTTTTTCTCCCTGTTCATTTAAAGAGATCACACTGAAAACTATTCATAAAAAATAAAATGAAACCAAAAATTAAAATAAAAAAATAGCAATTTCTGTGCTGGAACTGCAATCTCTCAGCATATTTTTTCCCTAAGTGACATGAATTTTATGCCAGAATCTCCATAATGGACAGATTTATGTGTGCGCCTGGTGGCTGGCTTGCTGCCTTTGCTCTCCTGCAAGAGAGTGCCTCTGAAACGTCTTACGGCTCAGCCAGAAGCTTCAGCACCCTCTTTAAGCAGGAAGTTGGACTCATGGTCGTCTTCAAACAAGCTCGCTGTGTGGATGAAGTCATTTGCTGTGGAAGTGAGACCACTGCTCCTTAAGAAAAAATAAAAGGTTCCCTTTTCTCCACATCCACACCAACATCTCTAGTCTTGGAATTTTGTGATATGGGCTAATCTTATTGGAGTTAGATGATATATAAAAGTAGTTTTGAATTGCATTTCTCTGATGATTAAGGATGATGAGCATTTTTTCATATGTCTGTAGGCCGTGCACCTGTCTTCTTCAGAGAAGTTTCTCTTCAAGTCTCTTGCCCAGCCTGCAAGGGGAGGATGGGCAGAGGGAGGGTGATTGGTGGGATTATACCTGCGATGCATTTTACAAGGGTACATGTGAAACTTAGTAAATGTAGAATATAAATGCCTTAACACAGTAACTAAGAAAATGCGAGTAAGGCTATTTAACCAGGGTGATGAAAATGTGTCAAACTGTTTATAAAACCAGTGTATGGTGCCCCATGATCACATTAATGTACACAGCTATGATTTAATATTAATAAAAAATAAATAAATATGTCCAATTGTATATAAAACCAGTGTATGGTGCCCCATGATTGCATTAATGTACACAGCTATGATTTAATTAAAAAAAAAAGTATTCTAAAACAAAAAAAAAAAAAAAGAAAAAAGAAAAGGGCTGTTGCTTTGAGGCTGGAAAGCTGCAGGTCAATAAGGCCTTACTAACAAACAAAGAAAGGAATGTTACCCACAGTGGAGGAAAAGATATAAATCTCCCACTTGCTTGCAGAAACCACTCAGATGCATAGTTGACTTGCTTTCTGAATATCACAGTAAAATTAAATTAACATTATTGACTCTTTCACTCTATTTCACCCAAGAAGGGAAAAAGGGAGGGTCAACCAGATGAGTTATACTTTGACACCCGTATGTTAAAATCTAGCATAATTATTAGCAGTTTAGCATTTTACATTGGTTGTTTGGATGATGTGAACTCACTTTGACCTTTCCTACATTGCATGGTATTTTACTTAAATACCTTGAAAATATATATATATATATATATCATGGGGCCTATCATTCAATTTCTAGTAAGATGAACACATTGTATTGATAATAATATGGTTGTTGCATTTGCATAATTTATATTCTCTTTTTTTAACCTTAAATTACTCTGCACATTTTATGATTTGAACAATGTGTATCCTCTTAAATGTACCAAGGGGAACTTTAATTGTACATCGGTGGGGCATTCTTGTTTTCTAGCAGAGGAATTAAATCCAAAAATCATAGTATTTCATTGAGCAATAGTGTTCTATTCCTCTGGACTCAAAATACGTAAGATACGTTCTCAGATTTCAGAAAGATTACTACAAGAATAGATAAATAGCAGCAAATAACATATTTAAGTAAAGTCTCACTGAAACAGAAAAAAGAATAAAATTTCCGAGGAAGAATAATTAAATGCAAATATCTATTTAGGGAGTTTTTCCTCCACCATTTAATAGAAGAGATTGATGGTGGGGCCACTCTGAAACAGGTACACACGTACGTAGCCTTACAATATTTATAATACCATATGAGTCTTACAATATTTATAATACCATATGAGTCTTACAATATTTATAATACCATATGCATTACACATGCTGGGTTTCAGGCAGCTGCCCGTGTCCTTTGTTCTTTGGGTGCCCTTGGTCAAAAAATGACCAGACACCCAAAGTAAGGCAAATGTGAAACAGTGCTTCTGGAAAAACAGAAACGTAGGTTTACAAAATGAGAGCAAGGTATGGGCTTATGAGTAAGATATGTTCACCATAGACAGTGATCAGGGCCCCATTGTCCCAACAAGGGAAAAAGCAAAAAGGCCTCAGTTGTGGTCAGCAAGTTCTCTTTTATATTTTCTGGGTCCAGCCCTCATGGTTCAGAGGTCACCTTGGACCCAGAGTCTCACTCAACATGTGGCCCTCCTGTGAGCCTCTCTGAGAGCCTGCTGGGGTGTGGACAACAGTGTATATTGAAGCTAATGACAGATAAAGTCCTAAGGCTGTTCTGGGTCATGGTTAAGACTGTGTTGTACCTGTGAGGTTCGGCCCCAGGCTGGAGCAGCCGGCTGCTAAGTTCTGGGTGGAGATAAGTAGGGTGGTCCCCACTCCCCAGGAGTGAACGGTCACTCAAGACAGGACTCAGATGGGCAGACCCAGGAGCAGGGAGATTTCTAGCTATCTACCGACACATAGATACCATATGACTGCAGTTCAAGAAAAAGGGAGGCAATTTTCATTAAGGAAGCTGTTAACTGTTTTAAAATCTGGGTCAGATGCTGAAATGTGGTAGAAAGAAGGGATTAAAGTGAAGAAATACAGGACAGTCGGTGGCACCCACAGCAATGAACACCCCAAGGCAATTCTCAGATACACACAGAATTATGAATTTAATTTAGCTAAACAATAGGCCACATATTGTGAAATACTAAGTAAAAATAGAAACTGCAGGCCTTACTCAGGTTGTTAGAGAGAATGCTTGCATTTCTGACAGAAGAGTTCTTATGTTGACTGATAGAAATTCCTTTTGTCACTGAGCACTGATAATGTGATAAAGAAAACTACTTCTCAAGTACAATATATCACAACAATAAAATGAAAAAATAAAGTGCATTTTGAAAAACACATCACATGGAAGTGATGAATTTTTGAATAAGGGTTAATGCCAATATAATGAATTCAAGTATTTATACATTCAGGAAAAATAAGTTCCTGAAGAAGTTTTGAAATTCAAAGGGGAAAAAAGTGATATTTTTCACATCCCTCATCACTTCGGTACGTTGGGTACAGATTTCATTTGGAGCTCACTCACAGTCAGTATGGTTAAAATGTCGTATTTTAATGTAAACTAAACATATGGACGAAAAGAAAGAAAACAAGAACTGATGTAACTGAAAGTTCAATCCTAGCTCTACAGATACAACTTTTTTCCAAGGCATAAGTTTCACTTATTATTATTATTTTTTCAATTACAAAGTCTTGTGGTTCTTCTTTGGTTCGTTTATGGATGGCTGTGATGGTCTCAGAAATATGTAACAGGAGAAAGTAAGAACAACATGAATAACACCCAGTTACCAAGCTGACGTGATTCAATTAAAGAACACGCAATTTGACACATAATGCTGAATGAATTGAGAGAAATAATTAGTTTTCTATTTTCATTTACATCCTTCCCTTGCTGTTGACCTTGGCTACCTTCTTTGAATAGCAGACATCTCCTAGATTGACTAACGACATAAATGGGAAGAAGAATAAAAATAAAGTGAGAAGCAAAACGAGAACAGAGAATCAAGACTTTCCTGATGGAAACAAAAGTCAGTCCTGTGCCCAACCCACAGAAATGGCATTGCTCACAACGCCATTCAGCTGAGATGCACACGGAGCGCTCCGTGACTGTGACAGATCTGGAGATTACAGATTAAGCAGTCAACCATAGACTTTCACATTATTGTTATGTGATAAAAATATCACAAATGTGTTTCAAGGTTTTTTTTCCCAATGTCAAGACCCAATATGTTTTGGAAAATGTTTTGATTCCTTCCATATCAAGTAACAATTAAATAAAATTTATCAGATGCCACAAAGCAGTTTTTTTTCATATAAAATACTCATTAACATGGGTCACCTAGTAGGCCATATTATGATATACCCTTTGGCTATCCATATGTTGAGAATAAAACATTTTTTTCTGCATAAAAAAGTGTATAATACAGGGAAGTGCCTGTGGCTCAAAGGAGTAGGGCGCCAGCCCCGTAGACTGGAGGTAGCAGGTTCAAACCCAGCCTCGGCCAAAAAAAAAAAAAATTAAAAAAAAAAGTGTCTAAGGCAGTTCACACAGTAGGTTAGAAACTGTGATTTACACTGAGGCTGTTCCTCTCTTCCTACAAGGCAGATGGAAATACTGTGACCATAAGTGGTGCCCATAGATATGAGGGAGAAGCAATTAAAGAGAAGCATTTTCTATCTTCTCTGTCTTTCAACAGCTCATCCAAAAGACACTAAAATTTTGCCTTCTGCTTATTTAACTTAGTCAGATGTTTCTGATCTTCTCGACTCTGCTGGGGCTCTGGTTTCCACCATTTATCATCCTGGCTTCTGTGACAATCTTCTAATTTCAGTTCTTCCCATCACTTAGAAAATTTTCTTCAAACATGGAATTCTACCCAAAGGATCAGAATCTTGGCTTTCTATGCGAGGTAACGTTTCAGAAAAGTATGGCATGAAGGAGATCAATGAGATAAAAGAAGTCTGAATTTCTTTTCGTTTCTCCGGCCTTCCCGATCTGGCCTGTGCGTCCAGCGTCCTGTGCTGGCCAGTGAGGACCAGCAGGCTCTGCTGGAAACATTTCTTTCTGTCCTGTGTTCTCCTGAACTTTTTCACTCTTTGCTTTCTCTTATCCTGCACATCATTTTACCAAACTTTCACTTTAATATTCATTTGTTCCCCAAAGTCCTTATGTAACTGTCTACTACGTATTTGTTATTTTATTAAGTGTATGTGCCTATGTCCCCAACAGAGACTGATCTTTGTGAAAAATTTATCTGTTTTACCTAGTTCTATGTCTAGCCCAAATAGTAATATTCATTGATTATTAAATAATTGCTCAAATTATCAGATTATTACATCAGGCCTGTTATAAGTAGGATTATTCTAATACCTGCTTACCTGAGAGTCACAGATCACAGAAGGACGTTTTCTTCTTTGCTTGTATAAAGGAGACTCTCAGATGGAAGTCTTTTATTTACAGTTTCTGTTACAGTACCTTAATTTAATTAACTTGTTTATGGGACCGGCATGTATATCAAGCTTTCTACTCTAGGTATTAAGAAGTATAATGATCATGGTGCTATCAGACAATTATAGCCAAGTCCTTCAAAATTAAAATGCCTAAATTCCATCCAAATACAGTATGGTCACATGTAGGAAAAGAGGCCAGTAAAAACGTAAAATGGACAATATCTCACAGAAGGAATACCTAGAAATACATACCTGCTTATCTATACCCATATTTATGTATTCTACAATGATGTGACTTCGAGCAAATTACTCAACTGGCCTGTGCCTCAGTTTCTGCATCTAAAAAATGAAGGTAATCATAGAACCTAATTCACTTAGTTACTGCCTTCAGCTATTCTTAAGATAGGCTAACGTATGTAAAAAGATCTTATAAAAATTCCTAAAAGAGAGAAAATACTTATAAAAATAAGCAATCATTAATTACCTGGATCAAAGAAAAACTCTTGATTTGAATGATGCATTTGGGAAGATGTTTAGGTGTCTATTTCAGTGTGTCGAAAGAAGCACATTTCATATTCTCAATGTCATTTTTACCATTATCAAACACATAAACGCAAGAATTAAATGCATAAATATATAAGTTATTAGGTTGTTAGACACAACACATCTGAAAATAGTAAACGGGACATTGAGCAAAGAGGAAAAGAAACACAGGAAAAAATTCTATAGCAGACCATAAATAAGGATGATTATATCCAATTTTAAAGAAATATAGGACCAAAAGAAAAGAAAAAAACTTATGGATGGTAACATAATAAAACTCAGAGATTTTGAGTGGTTATAAGGAAAAACAGGTGTAAAATCATTTCAGTGATGAAAACGGTAAATGATTAAAACATATCAGGCAATAAAAAGGGAGAGAAAGAGAAGAATGGATCAGGCATTTCTATATGTTAAAAAATCTTGGGTCCATTATACATTCTATGACGCACTCAGAGGAGATTATTATCATAATAAGCAGGAAGTAATGACACGCTCATTAGGGAAAACTGGCAGAATCTGATGTAAATCCAAGTATCCAGATGCAGCGTTTAAGTCAAAGTTTATGATTTATTTTAAAACGCTTTTTTTCAAGAGAATATTTAAATAACTGGGGTGAATTATTTCATGTGTTTCTACTTAAAGACAAATTGCATCTTTGTATAATATTTTATAATTAAAGGAAACAAGTGCAATTGCAGGTAGGATTAATCAATTATTGCTCATTTTTTGCCACCAATGTGATTTGATATGATTTTTATTATTAGTTCACCTGTGTCTTTATTTTAATTTTTGGAACCCATCACTTTGGGGGCATTGTCACTTTCAAATGAAAAAGAAATTGTCATTTGCAGATGAAAAGTAAAACTCTTAGTGAAATCATTAAAGTAGAAAGGCAGAAGAAATAGAAGATTCTGCACAAGTAAAAATTATTTCTATTTCATTTTAATTTATATTCCACAAGATTCTCAGGAGTTTCTCCTTAGCTGGACCAACGCTATATCAACATTTCCATTCAATGACTTTTATAGAAAATATCATAGAAAATTGAAAATTCTAATTCAATTGCAATCTGCAGACTTTTTTTTCCCAGGACATATTTGTTTGTTAAATATTTTCTTTAATATTGGGTTTTTCTAGGCATATGACTCTTTTCAGGAGGTTGTTCATTCTTAGGAGTCCCTCTGTTAGAAGGAACCACCACCCTCGTGTTATTTTCATCAAGGGATTATCCGTCCCAATGCTGGCACTAAAATGTATACATCTCCTGATGGGTTTGTGAACTCAAAAAACATCAGTTTCTCAACCTCTGATGTTTGCATTTACTTTCATTCAAGTAATAATTCATGTAAGTGCAGTTTAATACACAAAGCGTTTTCTTTGTGAGTAGTCCACATTTGCAGTTGATCTAACAACAAAACCTAGAAAATAAAAATCGGTTCTTGTGAATTTGCTGCTCTAAGAAGACTAAGGGTGGGGACCTGACAGGCTGTTGTGTGCAGGCGGGGAAGGCAGAGCAGGTCGGAAGCAGCCTGCCAGGTCGGCCAGCTGAGAATTTTCCTCCCAGATGTGCCCAGTGCAAGGATTTGCTTCTTGCTTTATATCTGCTTTTGAAGTCAAAGGATTCTTAAACTAAAAATCTAAGGAGGATGGGATTGGCTAAGGATTGTACGTGCTCTTTTTTGGCAGAATCAGGGCAGTAGTCAAAATTTTCAGGAGGAAAAACATGTCTTCAAGTCAAATAAATTGGTAAAATATATAAAAGACATTTGCTTCAATATAGATGAGATTTTAATCCGTAAATTGCCTAGAATTACAGACAATTGACATGTTAAAGTATACTTATAAATAATCTAGGTTGCCAGATTTAACAAATGGAAATATTAAAATAATTTTTAACTTAAGTATGTATCTAATATTGCATGGCACATACTTATACTAACATATTATTTGCTATTTATCTGAAATTTGTATATTACTAGCATACTGTATTTTATCTGAGAAATCAAGAGAGAGCCTTGGCAAGAACGTTCAGGAGGAACATTTTTGAGCATTCACACACACAATAAAACAAACTTACAAGAAACAAGGTTTTGTTTATTTGCTTAATATATACATATATATATATTTCTTAAAAAGCAAAGATGTCAAAATGCATTATTTTCATTTAAGTGGACTGAAGTCAGCTCAGATTCTCAGACATCAAACCTGATGACTAATCAGGAGTATTTCTTAGAAGTCAGGCTGAATACAGGTCCTCTTTAAAAACTAATAGTTCAAAATTGTCTGTAGCTCCAGCTCAGACAATT
The DNA here is from genome assembly GCF_027406575.1 of Nycticebus coucang. Taxonomy (NCBI): domain Eukaryota; kingdom Metazoa; phylum Chordata; class Mammalia; order Primates; family Lorisidae; genus Nycticebus; species Nycticebus coucang. Next base: position 1,036,334 of record NC_069789.1, read on the forward strand.
TAAAGTAAATACTTTAAATCACGTAACAGTCATACTGCTTATTTGGTGGGGACGTTGATTTATGCTGTAACGAGTTTGGTTATGCCCAGACCTATGTGGAAGACTGGAGGGAGGGCCATTTAAAAATGGATTGAACGTGAGCAGAGGAAAAACATGACAAGCTGTTTCCCGCGGGCAGAGCAGAGGAGCAGACACCACCCATCTGCGTCAGGCTATTGGTTTGTGGCATGGGCCTACTTGCTTTTGAGAGATTTTGAACTATGATGGTTGGCAACATCAACTCCAACCTTAAGGATTACTGAAATTCTTCTTAGAAAATGTTAATTTGGAACTGTAAGGGGTGCAGGGGGCCATGCCCAGCAGGGCCTGCCCCGCCTTCCGCCCCATCCCTGAGCTGTGCTGAGGGGACCCGAGGGACAGAGTGACTTCTACGCGGGACGCAGCCGCAGACAGCCACCCGCTCTGCAATCTCCACAAAGCCTCGCCCCCACTTCTCCAGCGTTAATGGTTCCAATCCTTCTAACTACTCAGATACCATCTGATGCCACATTTCTGTACATATGTTAGTGACAAAATCAGCAAGGAGAAATTAGCAAATAAATTAACTATAATTGTCTTTGAGAGAATTATTCTTAGATTTGAATTATCTTCCTGGTAGGAAACCAGGAGAAACTTATATCCTTTAGTGATTCATCTATTTGAAAACATATGTCATAGTTCCTTCTTTGAGCAATATTTTTGAGGAATTATTTCTAACATGATCATTTTTGGGGTGTGTGTTTGTGTGTGTATAGGAAACGGACCACAAAGTAATGACAGGTAGAATAATATTTGACAAAGACAGGTATATATGATATGGTACCTAACCAGACAAGACTATTAGTTAAGGTTTCAAAATTATTTCATTTTGAGATTGCCTCATGCTCTGTTCCTAGTGTCACGGTGAGTCATTTTAATACGATGAATTTTTGAAGAACCTATTGCATCAAAACAAAACACTTCCCCCTAAGTTACTCCAAATTATCTTATTTGAATGAACAGAAATAGGATTTTCTAGAAAATCTAGGCTTTTGTCTGTAGCAGGTCAACAAACAGTATTGTAAAATGTAAGAACTAGCTAATATCAGAGTCTTCTGACAGCCTCTTCTTTTTTTCTGTACTAGGAGGAAATGCAATTATAAAGAACAGTAGTTCACTATAAAGGAAAAACACAGCCATGTCCATAATGTTGGGATCTGTCTAGAAAATATTAATATCTGAGGGCAGCGCCTGTGGCTCAAGGAGTAAGACACTGGCATACCTGTAGTGTCAGCAATTTGAGAGGCTGAGGCAGGAGGATTGCTTGAGCCCAGGAATCTGAAGTTGCTGTGAGCTGACTCCAGGGAACCCTTCCGAGGGTGACAAATTGAGACTCTATCTAAAAAAAGAAAGAAAACAAAGAAAATGTCCAGGTGGTGAAAGATGAAAATCATCATTGGGACATTACTGAGTACTTGGGTTGATTCCATATACCTCACACATCCTTTTTCTTATTATTAGCAACTTGCATTAATATGCTACATTTATTCCAGTTAGCGTCACTCTCTCGGAGAGCAGCTGCGCCACATTATGTCACTCTCTCGGAGAGCGACTGCGCCACTTTACGTCACTCTCTTCGAGGGCAGCGGCGCCACTTTACGTCACTCTCTCGGAGAGCGACTGTGCCACTTTACGTCCCTTTGAGAGCAGCTGCGCCACTTTACGTCACTCTTCTTCGAGGGCAGCTGCGCCACTTTACGTCACTCTCTTCGAGGGCAGCGGCGCCACTTTACGTCACTCTCTTCGAGGGCAGCGGCGCCACTTTACGTCACTCTCTCGGAGAGCGACTGCGCCACTTTACGTCACTCTCTTCGAGGGCAGCTGCGCCACTTTACGTCACTCTCTTCGAGGGCAGCGGCGCCACTTTTCGTCACTCTTCTTCGAGGGCAGCTGCGCCACTTTACGTCACTCTTCTTCGAGGGCAGCTGCGCCACTTTACGTCACTCTCTTCGAGGGCAGCTGCGCCACTTTACGTCACTTTCAGAAAAGAACGGGACTTCCTGTTCCTGCACGACCTCCGCGGCCCTTGTTATTGACGGTGTTTTTGATTTTAGAGTTTACATTTTTAAAGGACACGTAGTGGTCGCTTTTCGTAGTTTTAATGTGCAGCTGCCTGATGACACACGACATGGCACGTCGTGTCGTGTGTGTATCTGACACCCGTGAACCTTCGGGAAGCTGCTCTGCAGGTCACTTGCCTGTTTTTTTCATTGGGTTCTTCGTTTCTTTGTTGTTGAGTTTTAAGGTTTCTATGTATGTTTTTGATAATTTTACCAGGTAGCTGTTTTATAAATATTTTCTCCATATCGACAGATTTTATTTTCATTCTCTTGACGGGGATTTTCACAGAATAGAATTTTTTGAGATTAGTGAAGTCCAGTGTATCAGTGTTCACGCATTTGGTATTGTGTGAAAACACACGACTACACCCAAGGTCTCCGGGGTTTTCTCCTAAGTGCTTTCTAGATGTTGTATCATTTTATTTTATATTTTGTTTGATGGTGCGTTTTTAGTTAATTCTGGTAAAAAGTATAATATCTTTCTCAAGGCTTTCTGTTTATTCTCCATGTGGCTGTCCAATACTTGCAGTCCCATTTTTTAAGACTCTTCCTTATCTATGAATTTGCGTTTTCACCTGTGTCAAAGAGTAGTTGTCTACGTTTGTGTCTGTTTATTACTAAACTCACCTTTTCCATAATTTGTGTGTCGATTTTTTCATAAACATTATGCTGTCTTGATTATCGCAGCTTCACAATAGCAAGTCTTGAAGGAGGGTAGTATGAATCCTTGAACTTTATTATTCTTTTGAGTATTGTGTTGGCTATTCTAGATTCATAATTCTATGTGTATTTTAGAATAATTTCACTAATATATACAGAGAGGTTGCTTTTTGATTGCAATTGTGATGGATGTAAATAAAAGGCTGAGAAGAACTGACACTGTAGCAGTATTAAGCCTTATAATCCATGAACATGGAACTTTGCTCCATTAGTTAAATCTTTTTTTCTTCTTTCATAGAGTTTTATAGTTTTTAGCACATAAATTATCTATATTTTGTTGGATTTACATTTAAGTGTAAATGTACATATTTTGGTGTAAAATTACTAATTTATAATCACTTATTATTGCCATATAAAAATGCAGTTGACTTTTTTACATTAACATGAAATTCTGTAACCTTTTTTGCATGGTTTATAAGTTCTGGGACTTTTTATTTTGTCAATTCTTTTGCATAGATAACATGTTATCTATTATATGTATGTGCAGTTACATATATATAATATAGAAACACGGGCAGCCTTCTGGCACTCTTTTTTCAAACTGCATGCACTTTTTTCTCGCTGTCTTAGCTAGGAATTGCAGAACAATGTTGAATATGGCTAAGTGAGACCATCACTGCTTTATGCCTAACCTTAGACGGAATCATCTAGTTTCTTGACACTAAGTATTATGTCAGCAGCAAATTTTATGTGGGCACTCTTCATGTAAGACAGAAGGTATGGAAGGCAGAGAAATGCCCTTTTGTTGTTAAAGCCCCTTCCACCAGGAAAATAGGCCTTTTAATGTGGAAAGCACTGGGTATATTTTAAAATAATGACTCTTCGCTTTCTTTTCTGAGAGCACCAGACCATTTTTGGATTTTTGTTATGAGAACCTTTTGAGATTTCTAAGGGAAAAGCCGTGGGGTGTTCCTTTGGTCTGAGGCCCCCAGACTTTCTCACTCCCGTGCTGGTGTTCACACGCAGTCTCTAAAGTTCATCAAAACTGCCATCTGAGTGTTTCTACCGTTTTGACCTGCTGGCTCCTTCTATAAGGACTCAGATCTCTGCACCGTCTCAGGGTTCACTCTCTCTACATTCAGGTTGGTGGTTTGCTTGAAAACTTACTTCTCTGACAGGTCTAAGAAAAGTTGGAGATTTTCACTTTGTTCAGCTTTTTTTGTGCTTGCAAGGATGGAAGTGAGAATTTCTAAGCTCTTTACATGTAACAGCTGACACTAGAATTTTTCAACAATGTCTGGATCCTTGAGCCAGAGCATCTGGATTCAAGTTCAACACCTGTATCTTGAGTAAATTCTCTCTCTCCCTCTCTCTCTCCCCCGTCTCTCTGTGTGTCTCCCTAATATTTTTTCCGCACACCCCAAGTATCTCTTTCTTCATCTGATAAAGTAGAGATCAAAATAATTACTCTTCTCCCTACCTTCTAGGTAGGATTGGACTTTTTAATTATCAAATACACGGTGTTCATAAAGTTCATAATTGCACATGAACTTTATAAGGATTTTTTTACTTAATAATTGACTGTATAAGGAATACTGTCAAGGAATGACCGTATAAGGAATTTTTCACTTAATAAGTGACTTTACACGATGACTCCTAAAAATATTACAGTAACATATTTATTAATCTCCTACAATCAATTTATAGCTACTTTACAATTTTCTTCAATTTTTTCAAAATCTGTGTGTATTAATATATAAGTCCTCAAGATATGTTGCAAAGATTCAGCTTCTACATACACCCAACACTAAGACTTTATACACATTACCCTGGAACCCCAATCGCTGTATAACTGTAGCACTGTGTTTTTACCATTTCTATGGTTAGATACGCAAATCCTTAGTATCCTGTGACAGCTTACCTTTTCTATGTTTAGATACACAGATCCTTAGTATCCTGTGACAGCTGCCCACAGTAATCCGTGTGGTAAGGAGCTATAGTCTGGGAGCTGGAGACTGGGCCATCGAGGTTTTCACAACTACACAGAATGAGGTCCCCACAACGAGGAAATTGCCTTGAGATGCATTTCTCAGAAGCCTCCTGGCAGTTAAGACGCACAAGACTGTGTATACATCATAACATATGTAACATGTCTGTCTGTATGTGTCAGTAAGAACTGCAGAATAGTGAAACTTGAACCCAGATCTTCCCTTGGAACGTGGACAGCATCCTAGAACTGTTTGAAGTGGGTGTTGACAAATTTCCCCAACTGGTGGATTAAAGCATTTAGGTGTACCACAATATACGTAAAAGTACGAGAGATGTGATGATATGATCTGGAGAGAAGAGCCGCAGGCATATGAAGACAGGTAGGTGAGGGGGTGACATGATGTGAAGCTGGAGAAGATGGTGGAGCCGCTGAACATCGTGCAGCGGAACGTGGGTGTCAAGGTACAGCTAACATGGGATCAAGAACCTTTACAACTTGGAAACCAAGATCAGATTAAGATGAGTTTGGGGCTCCTCGTTCACAAATGTATTGTACTTTTTTTTTTCACCATCTGTCCATTTCTCTTAGCACTTACAAAGTTATATGATAGTTATCACAGCTCTGTCTTTTCCACTAAATTGTAGAATTCCTTTTGTTAGAGGCTGCCTTCCTTAAAATAAATATGAAAGGTACTGAAGGATTGAGGTAAACAATAAACTAAAGTGTAGGCATTATTTAAAGTCAAGGTAGGACTATACAGGAAAAATATGGAAAATCAGAGATGTTTCTGGGGAGTAATCATCATAATTTATCTTGATGTTACAGAATTAAGTAAGACAACTCAGTCAAATATGAAAAGCATATAAATGCATCAAGAATTTAGCTCTGGGGTGGACACATTTTTTCTTTAAGTCAATACAAATAAGATTAATTTTGCCTTTTTTTTAAAGTGTCTGATCATCTGTTTCTTGTTATATGTTGTAGAACATTCCCTTCTATCATCCAAAAATTGTCAGTGTGGGGAAGTTAGTTGTGCTGGGAACGTTACAAACTGAAATTTTTCATAGAGATGCTTGTGCCGTTTGGGCCTCAGCCAGAAGTAACACCTGATAACACTGCCTGCCTGGATTAAATGTTTGTGTGTAAAGATGAGCCCACACGTGTAGGGTTTTGTTTTCCTCTCATGGTTGAATGTGTGTGCAGCATAGGCTTAAAACGCATAAGCTTTGGGGTAAAATTTGTTGCCCAGTTGGAAACAGCTGGCACACCCTTTGCAGGTGCGACCCACCAGGGGACATTTTCATTGTCTGACATTCATTTCCTGCCGCCATAGCTGAAGTTAGAAGCCTCCTGTCTGCCTGCGTGTAAGGAAAGGAGGGAAAGTGCAGAACAAAGTCGTTTTCAGGTGAGTTTCTCCTCTTTGTTGATCCCATCCAAAGATAAGGGGTGAGAGCTCCACTTGATCCATGTGTAGTGACCCCTCGTGAAAAGAAGGCTGGCTACTCCCCAGACAGGGAAGGCGAGCCGTCTGGAGAAGACTGTGCTACTTAGCACGCCCGCACTATTCTCTTTGGCACTTCCACAAGTAGTAGAGAATCTGGTTTGTTGGCAACATACCATCATGAAGTTTAAAAAAAATGAAATATTATTGTCATTTCCTGGGCAGTGTCATTCTTCACTTTTCTCCTGGTCTCCATTTCCCCATATAACATCAACATCTGTTCCATCAGTGATGGAGAGCAAGGGGGCCTATTTTCAAACTAACCTATTTTTAATATGGGCTTATTTATGATCTTACAAATATGAACTTACGTTTCTCTCCTTCAAAATTAAAGTCCTATTAACCTTTGGGAACATTAACCCCCATTCCCTTTTTATAAATGCTTTAATTTCATCCAAAAATTAATTCACTCTATCTTTACTCATAGCATAAAGAAGACAGACTATTGTATCTTATGGCATAAAGGTGCTAGGGAAAATAGATAAAATAAACATTTTTAATTTTATCATTAAGCACTCATGTCAAAATTTTTAAAAGATTATTTAGTACTGTTTCATGGAAACTGTATAATTATAGCCAATTCAGGAATTTAAAAATTTAAAAATAGTTTTAGAAATTGTATCACACTCAAATTTGACTTAGATTTATTTATTTTCACTTATTTGAGCAAATTTTCCAAAATTGCTGTCAAATTTAGGAACATAAGAATTTTTAAAAAGTTAAGTCTTATGATTAACTCGCAACTAAATTAAGACTGAAAACTGTGCAGGAATTGGGATGAAATTTCATATCTGCGGATGGAGTCGATGCCATGTTTTATTCAAAGTTTTGTTTCCAAGGAGAAATAGGAAGAGAAAAACATATAAAATACAGTGTTTCTATTAAGGCTTTTGTTTATTTGTACTTGGAAATAAAGAATAAAAATTAGAAGAAAATGAAAATGTGAAAAAAATTGACTTGACTTTTTTTGGTTCAGCATAAGTTAGTTAACGAATCTTTAGAAATTCTAATTTGGTCTCTTTGGAATTATTTTCATATGCACTGACATCATCGTGAAGCCAAAAAAGTGGCCTGGAAGCAGAGTCTGAGGAGCTGAGCTGAAGAGGAGCAGCTGACCCTGACCACGGGGGCTGCTCAGTCCCCCTTCCCCCCGCCCCCACTTGCCTTCCCTGCTTGTCTAGTTAAAGTTTCACCACGATCCTAAGGGTGTTCATCTCAGGAGACTCGACTCGAGAAGGTTGTCACACGTGGACAACAGGTGCTGGGATGTTGGTAGAGTGAAAGTTATTTGATGATATCTTGTTTTCTCTGATGATTCTTAGATACTGTGTTAAAGTGAAAACCACCTTTCCATTGTGTAAACATTTTGCATTGTTAGAACGGAGACTACCTTGACATTACTTCCTATCATAAAGTTAAAATTTTCTAGGTCAGTTTCCCTGTATTTCATTATAAAAGTTATTAAAATTGTAACCATGGCAGAACGGAATTGAGAGGCTATCCTTGCTGTTCTCCAGAATCGCTGGCCTTCTAACAATAAAGTTTGTTGGTGCTAAACTCCCATCTCTGCATATAGGCTGGACAGTGACAGGTGCCCGGTCCCTCCCTGTCTGGTAATAATTGAATGAAGATGTTTATACCTACGTTTCCCATTTGCCCACTGTTCCAAGTAAAGGTACATGGTGGTAGAATTGTTGACATATTAACACCCTGACACATGTTCAGTGAAGCCATGGCAGTTACAGGCCCACGTTACAGGGAAGGACAGAGCTGGCATCTCTTCCTTTGATCCCTCATCTGGTTTTGTGGGTCTTTTCTAGATGTCATGAATAAAGTGGGGAGGTTAAAAACAGACGTGACATTTTCTTTTGTACCGTTGACATTTTAAAAAATATATCTAAATGCGTCTTTAGTCAGAAATATCTATTCTAAAATTAAAGCCCCAAATGCCACTTTCTAAGTGACTAGACAGTGAGTGTAGGGTCTGGTTTTCTTGATAGGAAAATATGTTGAAAAATTGGTATCATTTGCTGCATTGTTAGATTTTCACACTTTTTATAAAAACTCTCATAAAAGGGTGAGTAGTCCACAGTGAATTGCCTGGGTAAGTGTTTTGTCTATTTTGAAATTCTTGGTATCAAGTGTGATTTTCATTAATTCAGGTTGACTACTTTTACCTGCCAGTCGCGGTGGAACCTGGGGATATTCAGCACATGACACACCATTGCTCTCCTACTGAAGCTCATTATTCATGCTGGAGAGAGAGAAGAAAATAAAAAATAATTTTATTAAAATGGGATGAGCATTAATAGATTAGTTGATGATTCCCTAGAGAAGCAGATTGTTGCCCTTCTTCATTTCTTTTGCTATTATTGTTCTGAACAGTACAGAACACAGCATCTAAAACGTCCCCTCCCAGAAATCCAGCCCCTGATGGGCACAGACTTTCCCCCAGTTTTTCAATCAAATGCTAATTTATGTACTGCTTGAAGGAATTTTGCAGATAAAAGTAATATCCCAAAACAGTTGGCTTTAAGACAGGGAAATTATCTGGGTAGGTATGACCTAATTACAGGAGCTCTCTAAAAAGCCAGGAGTTTTCTCTGGTCACAGAGGTGTGAATTGGCTACAGCAGGGAGTGGAAGGGGACCTCTGGGAGCTGAGACTGGCCCCTGGTTCACAGCTACTGAAAATAGGGAAATCCCAGTCCTACCATCACAAGGTAATGATTATTCTACCAATAACCAATAACCTTGGTAGAAGACCTTAAGCCCCAGGTGAAAACTACAGCCTCAGCCAGGACTTTGATTTCAGCCTCATGACACCCTGAGCAGAAAATCCAGCCACACTGCACCTGCCTCCCTTAACCTACAAAAACTGAAAGAGTGTCGCACTGCTTTAAGATGCTGAGTTTCTGGCCATCTGTGACTCAATAATAGGAAATGAATACAGTTAAGTTTTAAGCAGTAATATGATGAAAACATATAGTTGGCAGCAGTTCTTTTTTTGTTGAAGTAAAAGAGCAGCTCCTCCATGAAAAGAGAACAAACTGAAATTTGGCATTCTTAGCATATAAATGTGCACTACTTATAAAGTGTCATCAACCTAAAAATATCTTTATTTGTCTGGATAGCTTTGTGAAAAAAAAGCCTGGGTTTAAATAATACCCCTACTATCTCTCCATTTATTTATTTATTTATTTATTACAGAGTCTTACTGTGTCACCCTCAGTAGAGTGCTGTGCCATCACAGCTCACAGCAACCTCCAACTCCTGGGCTTAAGTGATTCTCTTGCCTCTGCCTCCCAAGTAGCTGGGACTACAGGTGCCCGCCACAACACCTGGCTTTTTTTTTGGTTGCAGCCGTCATTGTTCAGGCCCAGGCTGGGCTCGAACCCGCCATCCTTGGTGTACGTGGCTGGCGCCCTATTCACTGAGCTGTGGGCACCGAGCCTCTACTATCCTTTCTATTTTCTGATTTTTTGAGCTTGACCAAATTGCTTTTGGTCAAGCTGTGTCTTAGTTTGCTCAGCTACGGACTAACGTAGGGTGGTGGGGAGTTCTTGTATGATTAAAGTTAGTGTCCGTAACGTGTACTCCATAAAAATTAATTGTTCTCTCTTTTTATTTACGATTCCATACACTGACATAGAATAGAGTTCAATTTTGTTTGTTTCTGAACAGCCTACTCTCACACAACTGTATTAAAGAACATTTTTTCCAACAGGAATAGCTTTTCTGATTGCTTTCCAAATCTGGGAAGTTGAGAATTCTAACTTCATTATTACAATATGAAGTGCTCTTATTTCCGTTATTACCACTTACGAAAGATACTGTTTGATTTCCCATAATCCCTCTCCACTTCCCAGTTCTGTTTATTAGTTTTGGAGTATATTCAGGACTGCAGCCAGCTTGGATTAAGTTTGAAAGAGGTCTCCAAACCCAACTGGCCGTAGCTGATTTACTCCAGCAAAATCCCTCTGACAGACTAAATGTCCACTAACAGCACAGACACTTAGTTTCCTGGCTCTGCTTTTCACAGAAAGGTATAGAATGTATTCCTTTAATGAAACGAGTATGAGAGCTATCTGAAACGGCTAGGCAATTTATTTTGTAAAAGGAATGCTCATCTCTATATCAAAAAGACATACATTATTAAATATTTATTTAATAAGCTATAAGAAGGAAATGAACACTATTTTGAAATGTAATGATCTCAGAATAGGTTGCTATAAAATGATTCCTTTTATTATATTCCTAATATAATATTTTATTTGCTGTGATTCAGAATATCTAACAATTTTAAACTGTGGAAGTCACAGGATGTTATGATATTAGGGATTTTAAATGATCTCCAAAGTGGAAATATGTTCAAGAAATATAAACCACTTGTTCAAAGTAGCACATATATTACCCAGTAGAGTCCAGACCTGAACTCACCATATTTAACTTGAGATTCTTCCAGTTACCCCATACCAAAAATCAGATAGATTTCTCCCCGGTTGAAAAATTGCTTTCATTTCTGTTTCAGCCCACTGAATAAATTAATGCCTAACAGGTACTAAGTAGATACAACCGTAGGAACCCTCTGAATCGGCGCATACAGGCGCACCAGACACCTGAAGCCAGAACTTGTGATTCCACCGGCGCGTTTTGTCTAATAACTCTCTAGAGACCATAACAGACTACGGGATTTTACTGTGTACCTAGCACCTTGTAAACATAAACACGTGGACGTGTAGGTCCATGTAGAAAAGATTTTAAGGATTTAAGTGAGACTCTACATATCTTGAGATAAAATCATTAGGGCTGCAGTAATAACACTGCTTAGCTGTTTTTTTCTGTATACACCGTGATCTCTTCTCTTCTCACGCTGCAAACTCTCCTTTGCATATGACCTTCTCTTGACATGAGTATCTCAAAGAGTAGTGCAAAGGAATGAAATTATTTAAAACGGAGAGACCTTTGCCTTTTCCAAATTTCACAGATGCTATTTCTCTGGCCTTCCTTTCTGCAGACACCCCACTCTTGCCAGTGTTTTAACTGGCCTTATCTAGAGCCTAAAGGATACACACTTAATAATCATGGCTGCGTGGTCAATCACTCTCCCATGTACATCTTCCAGTTTTCACAACTGAGTTCAGCAGATAGTAACTGTATTCTAATTCTATAATCAGTAATTAATTCTATAAAATTAATTTTACACGTGAGTTCAGCATACAGTAACTGTTGACAATACTATTATTTCCCCCCAAAATTATAGGACTTTCAATTCTATACAATTAAATTCTCTTTTTTGAAACAGAGTCTCAAGCTGTTGCCCTGGGTTGAGTTCCGTGGCATCCCCGCTCACAGCAACCTCAAACTCTTGGGCTGAAGCGATTCTCTTGCCTCAGCCTCCCAAGTAGCTGGGACTACAGGTGCCCACCACAACGCCTGGCTATAAAATTAAATTCTTAAGAGACATAAGAATTAAAATCAGTGGTTTCTGACATATTTTTCTGAAAGTTACTTTTCTCTGAACAGATTAGAGAAAAAAAAAATCCATGGCTAAGTCAGCTATCTAAAATCTAAAACACAGGTATTTATCTGATAAATGTCTCCTATTCAAAATATGTCCTTAAAATCACCTTTTGAAGATGTAATCTTAATGAAAGGTGTTTTGTGTACTGATTCAACAAGAGAAATAAAATACACACACCAGTGTTGTAAAATTGTTAAACTAGAAAGGAAAGAGAAGAAGTACGGGATCACTATTATGAAGTGTAGAAAGAGGGGGCAAAGAATGAGAGATGTAGCCTTGAGCATGGGAGACAGCATTCCCCTTCTGGGCAGCATGCTACGAGTATTGTCTGTTAGAAAAGAACCGATGTTGATGTTTTAATTATGTCATCAAGCAGGACGCTACATAAAATATCTCAGTGGAATTAGCACTGACTGATGAAAGTGCTCTGTCAATAGGCTAGAACCATACAACGCTGAAGATGGCTTTACATCTTATCGTCGACTTAGACATATAAGGGACAGTTGATTACGTGCCAACACTTTTGTCCGTCCAGTTTTAAACACCTGCTTACGTGTGGCTTTTAGTAGCTTTCAGCAAAGGTACAGGCAGGGTAGGCCTCTCGAAAACCTCTGCTGACATGAGAGCAGGTTCTTGCATTCAGACTTCTGAGAGGGAGGCAGAAAGAGGCGTCTTTCCTTTTTACAGATGAAATTCTCAATCCAGACTTGTAGTGAGATTTGCTAAGCATCTTGGCAACGGGCAGATGAGTGTGCGGAGCTTTCTTACACCCCAATAAAAGGATACTGCAAAATGCCGTATTTTTGCAGGATGGAACAGCTTTGGTTTTAAATTCAGAAAAACAGACTAGAATTACAGACTCTTTTTTTCCCTACACTCTTTTCCCCATTTGTAAAAAAGGAATCATCATAATAATAACTTTTTAAAGTAATCGTGTGAACCTAGTATCCAAGAAGCAGGATTTAAAGAGCCGAATGTGTCCGTGTCAGTGAAATGAAATCAAAGCTTCTCTTAAAATATTGAAAATAGAAAGAACCTGCCATTCTGCTGGTGGAGGAGTTGTGAGGCTGAACTGGTGGTGGCAAGGAATTAGCAGCTGCAGACAACACTGTAACCTCCTAGTGTGTGGTGAAGTGAGCTGCAGTGATGTTGGCACCCAGCAAAGGGGCGACCACGTCTGCTGGGAACACCTGGGGCTGGTGGAGTCAGAGCTGGAGCCAGAAGGGACAGAGCAATCGGAGGAACGTCCAGCGGAAGGAGGAGCACCTGCCTCTCCATCAGTTCTAGTCTCCCCTCCCCTCCCTCTAGTCTCACACCGCTGCTCCCTGTTGGCAGAACCCAGACACGAATCTGCCTCACAGGTACTGGGAGGAGGAAGCCTGGAGGTTCAGTTCCCCTGTTTACAGAGTACAGCCTCGGGCAGACAAGAAACAGACCTCAGGAGAAAACACACACAGAGACACACAGACAGACACAGACACACAGATTGTACATTACAGTGTGTATAGTGTACTATAATGTACCATGTGGTGATTTCATACAGAATTAGGAACGCTTACATCACACTGGTTAATATACACCTCATCTCATGTGTTAAGACTTTTATTTTTAATGTGACTCTTGATAAAGATAATTTAGTATTTCCCAACTTTATTTGACCTGAGAATCCTCTGTGCTTGACTGAGCATTTTTGGGACTGGTATCTTGACCTCTTTTCCTATAAAACTGATTAAAGATACGCAATTTTGATATTTTGATATCGATGCTTATGTTGATGTGGCTCTTGGGGTAGGCCACCACTCAAGATAGAGAAAGAAAATACCGGGATCAGGAATTAATTTCTAACTATGCTTTAATTCCAAAATCTCAGTAACTCGGTGATGTTCAATGGCAGATGTTTCAAAACAGCTGATGAGGACACGTACGTTGTTCCTGGACTCACCATGAGCCCCAGATTGTCGGGTCCTGGTACGGGCTTTTTCTACATAGGCAGATTTAAATAGAAATTAATTCCGACATCTTATTTTTCTAGCCTCACCCCTTGCCATTTCTGGGGACTTCTTCAGACTCTGTTTCTTTTTTCATTCTCTCCGTTACTGAAGGTGCCCCCTGACCCAGGGATCTTCCCTGCTGGGATCCCTGTGTTGGAATTCCCTGGGATCACTCTGCACCCACCACCAGTCAAGGACTGTTTCAATTCTCCATCCAAATGCCGCCTGCTTTGTAAAATCTGTCCGGATGTCCCTCCATGCAAAATTAATTGCTCTTTCCATTCAGTTATGGTGGTATTTGCACTGTGTCCTGTTACTCCACTTACCACGTTGCATCACAGTTGGCTAGATACTTACCTGCCTCCACTGACATGATATAAATCCTAAAGTTGGACATTACACTTTATGTTTACTTATATCCTAAATTCTTTTGTGTCTAGAATAGGCAATGTGAAAATAAGCACTTATCTTCCTAACCAGGTTTAAAGAACCGGCAATAAGTTGTAGAACATAATTCTACATTGGGTAAAATAGAATTTTGGCAATGACAAAATGATAACTGGTATATTTTGTGTTTCCTTTTTTTCATTCTTTGTGGGAAGGAAAATGTAAGAAAATGTATTTGGGTAAGACAGCTCTAGCATCAAAGTTTTATTTTTCTACATTAAGTTGGTACTGTTATCTTGGACTAGTTTCATACAGAATGATTGGAACTTTTGGAATTCATTGGTATGAAAATAAGTGGAATAAATCTTCATGAGTTTAATGAACATTTTAGAGTTAATTGAACTCAAGGATCATTATTTTTTATGTAAAAAATACATTCATAGTTTCTGCTGGACCTTTGTAGCCATAAAGTAAATATTAATACAAGTTAAAATCTGGCCCCTAAAAGTATACAAAAACAAAGAAGAACATAGTTTGGAAATTACGTTTGTGCTATATTATCTCAAAAATGATTTGAATTATTTAATATATACTTTTTATAAAGGCATAACCTCAATCTATGCATCCTATTAAAATATTCTTCCATGGACAAACTCATTTAGCCTTCAATCTCCACTAAGCAAATTTGTTATGCGCCCTGATACTTCTATTTTGATATTCATCTAACTATTTCCTCTCCTGTGTACAAATGGGTAACCCTTTATTTTGCCCCTAAGGCATATGCAAGCTTGAAAAGGGCTGTAATAATCCAGAAAGAGAAGGGTACACTGCTCATTCCAGCAAACCACGACTATCAAAGAGAATGCCAAAGGGGGTTGTTCATTAAAAAATGAATTAACAAGGCTTTCTACAATTTTGCTGCAGATTTTTCTTTTACAAAAGACTAAAAGAACGCATGATGCAGTGAATTCAAAAGCAAACATACATTCTGGCAACTATTCAAATGCAAATTCAGCTATGCTGAGTGTTCAAGTGACAGCCTGGGGCTTATATATTGTCTATCATTATAACAGTGAGGCACTCAGACAATCTAATTAGGTTATTAAAATTACCTGTTTGAGAGCAACTACATTTCCCTGAAAAGCTTCTATAGAAAGCTATTTTTGAATGGCAGGGAAAGGTGTACTCAGATCTTTTTTGAGGAAATATCATGTAGAAAAAATAAAGTAAAAACAAACCGAAACAAATTGAAGTAGACCAACAAAACAAAGACAAAATACAAGGACTGTAACAGGTCAAGAATTACTCACAGTTTCTGTGTAATTCTCTAATTGTGAGTTGAGATGGTTTCACTTTCATCACATATAATGTGTCAGATTCATGGCTCCCCCTGAGGACACATTAGTAGCATAAATGCCCTTGGTCTACCAAGTATCTTTTCTGTGTCCAAGTGGTTAGAAATCAGTGTCTCGGGGTCCTGCCACTGTCTGTAATCTTCCCTGCCACAAACATCTCTAGAAATTTTAATATTGTCATGGAAAATGGAAGCCCAATCTTAGGATGGGTGGGCACTCTCTGCTGCCTTAATATCAGACATGTGTGTTATGATGGATCCTTGATGGCCCAATACCCTTTATAGGCCGTGCCCAGACTTCTTTCTGATGATTTGACCTTAAAATGCTATTAAATGAACTTCAAATATGGGTTTTCTTTTGTTTTCTTTTCTGGAAAGGCGGACCACTATTTCACCTCCCTCTTAAAGAATGCCTTCTCCCTGTCATCTATTAATATTGCATAAACTATATGAATGACAATAATAATCCACTAACACGTTCTATTAATTGTAATAGCTAAGACAGCTTCTTTTGTGTCTAGAATAGCCAATGTGAAAACAAGGACTTGTCTTCCTAACCAGGTTTAAAGAACCAGCAACAAGTTGTAAAACATAATTCTACATTGGGTTTAGTAGAATTTTGGCAACAACAAAATGATAATTGGTATATTTTGTGTTCCCTTTTTTCATTCTTTGTGGGAAGGAAAATGGAAGAAAATGTATTTGGGTAAGACAGTTCTAACATCAAAGTTTTATTTTTCTACATTAAGTTGGTAGTGTTATCTTGGACTAGTTTCATACAGAATGATTGGAACATTTGGAATTCATTGGTATGAAAATAAGTGGAATAAATCTTCATGAGTTTAATGAACATTTTAGAGTTAATTGAACTCAAGGATCATTTTTATATAAAAAATATATTCATAATTTCTGCCATTCCCATAATGTAAGGCTGACATTTACCCATGCAAAGTTCACCCAGAAAAGATTTAAGTAGATGAAGTTTTTTTTTTTTTTTTTTTGTAGAGACAGAGTCTCACTGTACCGCCCTTGGGTAGAGTGCCGTGGCCTCACACGGCTCACAGCAACCTCTAACTCTCGGGCTTACGCGATTCTCTTGCCTCAGCCTCCCGAGTAGCTGGGACTACAGGTGCCCGCCACAACGCCCGGCTATTTTTTTTTTTTTTTGTTGCAGTTTGGCCGGGGCTGGGTTTGAACCCACCACCCTCGGCATATGGGGCCGGCGCCCTACTCACTGAGCCACAGGCGCCGCCCCTAAGTAGATGAAGTTTAAGGAACACTGATTAATAGAATATTAAATGTTTTGTTAACTTCGAAAGGTGACAGGGAGTGATGTATGTGTTATCAATGGCTCCAGCAAACCACGGTTGCCATTTAATTTTTTAAGTGTTAAATTACAGAACTGAAACCCAGCAGTGTTTTTAACAAGCAATGATCATGGTCAGTAGTCTGGCAATTAACCAAGCAGGAAGAGGAAGCAAAAATCGCCACCGTCTTCCTCCCTGGCCCTGCATACAGGATCCTCAAACAGTTTTACCACTTAAATAGTTTTTCCATTTAGTTTTCTTTTTAAATGTGAACATACCCAAGACTAGGATCATGAATAACTACTTATTAGCATGTAGGAGTTTATCTGATTATTTTCTTCCATAAAAATAGGAATGCACCATCTGTAAGATGAGAATGACAGAGAGAAAATAGAAAAAAAAAATGGTGCTAATCAAAAAACTTGAAGTTGCCAAAGAAAAAGAAAGACTGAAAGACTTCTTATTGTATCATATTGATAGGTTGAGTCTTTCAAAAACCAGTTTTCCTGGGAAAGGTCCATGATAAACTCTGTGAGAGAAATGGTTTCCGTAGGAGTCGATTTGCGAAAAAGAAACCCAGGCTCTGCTCCCAGGCGTCCCTGGCCAAATTACGCCACTGGCAGCCATAAGCTGGTTAGCAGGTTTTTCTATGTCTTTTTTCCTTATCAACCTCTGTGTTATATTTTCTGTGTTAAACAACTTCACATAAACTGATTTATGCTGCAGAAAAGGAATGCTGAAAAAATTAATGTATTAATTGGTTCATTATTTTGTACAGGGTAAGAATTTTAGCAAATAAATAAATGTGTCGCTCTGAGCAAATTACAATTTCTTGGACACTTGGTTTTGTAACATGTAAAACAAAAGGATTAGAGTAAATCTCAGAGTCCTGGTGAGTTTTGAAATTCCTCAAGTCTCTGAGTCACCTTCTTGTTTAATTTAAGCAAGGCCCACACTAGCTTTAGAGGCCGTCTAAAGGACACAGCTTTTCTTTCAAGAACAAGAGGTCACTACAATTGACATCAATAGAAATTACTTACATCTCTGATGCCTGCATTGCTCAAATATCAACTCTTCTGAATTATTTTGAGAACAGAAGGCACAGTTTGACATGAACAAGAGGGTATATGCTAGTGCCATAATGCTCAGATGCCTGTCACCAAACTGGGAGACAGAGCTTGTTGCAATCAGGGGCGATTTCTAGAAATGAATAATAAAGAGGAAAAACTGTCACTGAAAGCAGTTTTGAATAAAGGAGGAATCCAGAAGAAAGAAAGAATTATTATTTCAAAACCTGACATCTTGTTCCCTTTGGAAATTCCAGTTTATGTTGACTGACTTTCTAGTTTATGTTCGTTACGTGTGGGCAGAATAACAAAAGTTATCATGTCAGGGACTAAAGGGAAGCACACAGAAGACTGTCACCACATCATCATCATCATCAATTATATTGTGGAAAGTCTGCAGAGTGTAGGACGCTGCATGTTATGAATAACGACTTTCCCCAGCTTGGCTTACAATGCATTTGCCTGACGGGCTCAGAGGAAAGCAGGCTTTCAACCTCCACTCTTGATACTTTATCTCTTCCAATGATGGGGGAATACAGCCTGAAAGCTGCCTGCCATCCCCAGAAAGGTCAATAAAGAAGCACAGCTTTGCTTTCCTTTGGGTGTGTCTTTTTGGGGGGCAGTGTGATACATGATTTATCCTCCACTATGTGTTGTAAATACAAAATTGTGACAAAACAGCTATACACGAAGCTTTATCTTTCTTATATATGTGAAGTTCTAAAACTAACTGGCAATGCAAAAATTAATAGATGAAGCACAGGGAATGCAATGGTCAAAGCATTAGGCGACCACTTTGCAGAACTGGCGAGAGGTATTCTCTCTTATATTTAGGATTTAATACCAAGCAGGATAAATAAATCTGTATCTAGATACATACTTATAAAACTGCAGGAAAAAATAAATACTTTGAGAGAGTCAAAAATAAAAAATAGATATAGGACAAAAAGGTTTCTACTAATACTGTCACAAAATGATCAACCTGAATGTCCTCTGTGACTTTTGCTCACCAGGAATGTGTAGAGATTTCTCCGCACCAACAACCAAATCCATTGTGCTGTGGACACCAGCTGGATGTCCTTTTATTCAATCCAAAATCTTTCTTTTTTTTTTTTTTTTTTCAGTTTTTGGGTGGGGCCAGGTTTGAACCCACCACCTCCCATATATGGGGCTGGCGCCCAACTCCTTTGAGCCACAGGCGCCACCCCATTCAATCCAATTTTGACATTATCTCCCTGGAGATAGCATCTCGCTGACCCATAGTTTGAGGGTTGCTCTCGAATCTAACCCTCACTTCAAATGCCATTTGCAAGGACACATCATTTAACTGCCCTGCTGACCCACCAGCCACAACCCCTTACCAGGTTTGATTAATTGACAGAACTCAGAGAAACACTTATGTTTACAGGTTTATTATAAATATTACAGATAAAGAGACACACAGGGCAGGGCTCGGTGGGAAGAGGTGCCAAGCTCACAACTCTCCAGGAACCTCCATGTCTTTAACTATTTGGAAATTCATCTGAACCCCGTCATTCTGGTTTTTATGGAAGATTCATTAGTAGACAGGATTGGGTAAATCATTGTCCACAAGTGATCAACTTAACCTTAAGCCCCCCCACCCACACCCCCCAATAAAGCTGACAGTTCCAACTCTCCAGTTACATCTCAGTCTTTTGTGGACCAGTCCCCATCCTAAAGCTACCCGGGGTCTGCCAGACATGACTCAGTTCGTTAGCATACAAAAGATACTCCTTACCTGGGAAATTCTAAGGATTCGAAGAGCTCTATGTCAGGAAGTAAGTATAAATACCAAGCACCATCTACATTGCAAAACATCATGCCTAAAAATACAAACATTCAGACGAATTTCCAACTTGAGGCAACAATGATAGCCAGAAATAAGCAGAATCAAGAAAATGCTACAAAAGCTATGTTAACTAATGTGATGAAAATGTGTCAAACGATCTATGAACCAAGTGTATGGTGCCCCACGATCATACTAATGTACACAGCTATGGTTTAAAAAAAATAAAAAAAAATAAAAAAAAAATAAAAGAGTTCTGGGAAGATGAATGTAACACTTGAACTGTGTGTACTACTAAAACTATATCTCCAAAATGATAGATCATAGGATAAGTTTCAAACAAACATGATCTGAATTCACTGTTGACAACTCACGAAAAGAAGGAGTGTAGTTCCTAATATTGTTTGAAGGAAACCAAAAAAATGGTTTGACAGGGGAGAGAAAAGTAGGACCTAAACAAAGAAGTGAACATTCATTTTCAGGAAATCTAAGTAAACATAAATTACATAAAGCAACAATAAAAATCTTTAACTTGTGGGATCAAGAACAGATAGATACATCAGTAGAAAATAATTGCACTTAAGCTAGGAAGAGGGTAAAGCATGCAGAGTTAAAACACTCAAAGATCTTCGTATTGATCATGAGAAGCACGTTATTGATTGAGAGAGACCTCCCACCTGGGACGTACAAACTCGGACAGTTCTCAAAACTGATCCTAGAAAAAGTGCCACCTGCCTCCTGGCTGAGAATCACTTTGGCATCTTTGAAGAGCTCCTCTTGGGAAGCAATCCCAGTGCCTAGTCCACCCTTCAAAGCAGTTTTGTAACTCTTTTTCTGAAGTAGCCATATCAGAGAAGGCTGGACAATTAAGTTCGTAAACTCATTCTAGAAACAGTGCTACCTACCTCATTGCTGAATATCACTATGGTCACCAGATGGCAAAAGGAGCACTTCTAAGGTGACCATAGTGCTATTCAGCAATGAGGTAGGTAGCACTTTTTCTAGAAAACTGTGGGAGCCAATGATCTCAGATGGTTTATACCCACTCACAAGACCTTCTCATGGATTGCACCAATGCTGTAAGAGACTGCGCACGGGGAAGATTGGAGAAGGCTCAGCTTGGTGACACAATCCTGAGGGCAGATGCAGCCTTTTACGAAGGAAAGGGATGCGCCCCAGCAAAAGAAAGTCTTTCTAGAAAAAGAAAGTCTTCTGGCTTTGGGGAGAGTAAGCAAACCAGATTACCACTGGAGTACAGGTGAAGACAGAGGATGGCAGGGTAGTACTTTCAAAGTACTGAGAAATAATTAGTATCAGCAAAAAGTATCAGCAAAAATACCTCTCAAAAGTGAAGAAGAGATTTTTTGAGATAAAGAAAACTTGAAAAAATTCCATTTCCAGCAGACACGCACTACAAAAAAAATTATTGATGTTGTTCATACAGAAGGAACATAATACACATACCGGACATGAAGTATGAAGAGAAATATATAATTAGATACAATACTGTGCCTGTAATCCCATTGCTCTGGGACACTGAGGCAGGTGGACCGCTTGAGTTCAGGAGTTTAAGACCAGCCTGAGCAAGAGTGAGACCCCGTCTCTACTGAAAAGAAAAACTATTCAGATGTGTGGACGCACCTGCATTCCCAGCTACTTGAGAGGCTGAGGCAAGAGGTTTGTTTGAGCCCAGGAGTTTGAGATTGCTGTGAGTTTTGACAGCTCAGCACTCTACCCAGGGCTAATTTTTCTATTTTTAGTAGAGACGGGGTCTTGCTCTTGCTCAGGCTGGTCTTGAACTCCTGAGCTCAAGGGATGCACCCACCTTGGTCTCCCAGAGTGCTGGGATTAAAGGGGTGACTCACCATGCCTGACCCTTGAGTTGATGTTTAAATTGTCTTCATAATGATTCGTATTTGATTATTAAGTATGAAATTATACATTACATAAACAAATATAGGATTTTTTCAGTGAGTTTTATTCTTAGGTATTTCAATATTTGGCGATATTTTCAGTTGTATGATTTTTGTGAATTTCATTTTCTATTTGTATATAAAAGTGTAACTAATTTGTTTTTAAGAAACTTGTTGATTTACTTATTAGTTACAATAATCTACATTCTTTTTCAGGTTTTCTACATAAACAATGATGCCAATTATAAACAATGGCATATGTGTGTATTTATTGCCAATATGTATACAATTATTTATTGATGTCATTATGCTGACTGGAAATTCTGATCAAATTATTTTCATCTGTTTATAAAGTTTCATTAAAATTAGCTTTAATATGAAAGCAGAAATGCACATTCAGAAGAAAAGTCTACTTTTAGAGGAAAACCCTGAAACTCGTGATGTTTATTGTTTTTATTTTGCTTTTGTTTTTGATGTTAGACATCCTTTATTATAATGAAAAAGGCCGGAGGGTAACATGAGCCCAAGAGATTGAGGTTGGTGTGAGCTACAATGATGCCACAGCACTCTACCAGGGAGGCAGAGGGGGACTCTGTCTCAAAAAGAAAAGATAATGTTTCATTTTCAAGTACACAAACACTCACACAGGGTGACCACTTGGACTGTGCTTTACATGCAAAGAGAAACTGTGAGCAATATAAGCGGGAGATGCAGGGTCAATGTCGGTGGTAATGCTTGGTTTTATCAGGTGGCCCTGGGTCTTGAAGTGTATAAGGGCTGAACTTGTACACTCAGAACAAATGCTTATGGCTATCTTTTAATTAATAAATTGTTATCCTTGTGCCTGTGAAACTTGGGAAAGGAAAGGACCTAGAATAAGGGTAGAGAGGAGTCATCTCCTAAATCCCAAAGCAAAAAAGCATTCCTTTTCTTTGCTTCTAAGACAGAACCCCACTATTTATGTGTGTTCCAGAGTAGAACTTTTTCCACCCAGCATTGCATCTCTTTTTAGTTCTCACACATCCCATAGCACAAAGCAGAGCACTTATAGACACTAGGTACCGATGAAATAGTTTTGAATTAGGTGTCAGCAAAAATAAATAAAATGAACTAATGACATAAGAAATTTTATGTTATCTGTGAAGACAATGCAATTTTTATCTACTTACAAGTAATCTGGACAGCTTTTCTGTTCTTTTCATTTATTCGTAAACTCTCTCTACTCTTTTACTGACTCATTCAATATCCTTTTCACATTCTGATTAAGGATGTTTACTACTGGTAAAAAAAATGGAGAAAATTATATACTGAAATGTTGCTCCTAAACGTCATTGTGTTACTTTCCCTTAATCATTACAATCTTTTCTTTTGTAGTTCACATTTACAGAATTATGTTCACAAAATATTTTGTTGATTTAAGCAGTCTTAAATAAAATGTAGTTGCTCAAAATGTCAGTCAAATCAGTTGCCTTCCTAAACTAATGAGTTGAATCCTCTGAAATGGCTATTCTGCTACACAATTATTCATAGACCTACACTTGTTAACTATAAATGAAATAACTTAAGGACAAAAGAAATTATTAAATTTCAAGAAGAAATGGCTCTTCCTGTATGAATGTAATGTATTTACAATCACATCAGATGAGGTTAATTGATTCCTCTACTTGTTACTGAGCTGGTTAATGCACAATAGAGTAAAAATTCATTACCACTATTTCTTGAAAGATAACTCTCAAAGTATAACATTATTCCAGGAAATTTTATTTGAAGAGATAAGTGATTTATCGAGTTTAAAACTAAGATCAAAGAGATAAGTAGCACATAGAATTTAAGCTAAGAGTAACAAATAACTTATGTAACATAGACAGTTAAATCAAGGCAAGGAAATCTGCACTTGTGTAGAATGGTGGTTCTTTAGAGGAAGGATCTGAGATGTCCAGAGGAACACAGCAAGTGGAAGCTTCAAGAACAAACGTTATCATGACTGCCCTCATATTTTGTTCTTTCCTTATCTTTCTCAGTTGAAGCATCTTGTGAAGAGTGCTGATAGGAAAGAGTTATACCCAGGTGTTCAGACAATCTAAAAAAAAATACTTAATACACATAGAACCATGTGGAAGGGAAAGCACATGTCATAGGTAAGTTAGTATATAGTGTCAGGGCACGTGCAGCATACCAGGACTTCTACAGAGATTCCTCACGTGTTTTATGGAGAAAATGTAGTTTTGATTCCTAAAAGTGGAAAGGTCAAAGCTATAACTTCTTTGCTTCAACAAATAGGTATTAAACAGACACAATGACTCGGGCATTGCCCTACGTTAGAGAAATGTTCTGCCTCAAGGAGCTTAAGTACTGTGCAAAATATGGTAAGTAAACACCCAGTTAGGGTGCAAGGTGATAAGGGCCATTATTTTTACAGTAAAGTACAGAGGGAAGCTTAGCTAATTGTCTCGGTATCAATATAAGAAGAGTTCAGTAATGATTTCTTGTGCAAATGTACTCATGGGTCATAAGAATTCAATTAAACCTTAAAGTATAAAAGAAAACACCCCTTAAGAAGACCAGAAGCAGCCCGGAGAAAAGTAAATATAAGCAGGTAACTGTATGTGGCTAACGTCACATGTGTGGCTAATGTCACATGACCACCATTCCCAGGTTCCTCAGTGCAGTGATTTTGTTTACTCCAAAGCTCAAGCCTTTCTCATGGAGACCTTGGATCCTGATTTTTGAATGTGTCTTTGATGGGGATATGAATAAAGGGTTATTATGTCAGATATAAAATTCCATTTTATGGAAAGGCTTAGTATTTGCCTTGTAGAAAACAGGAGCTGTTAGTGACTTTTATGAAAAAAAAGACATAATTTTTTAAAGTCATGGCTATAAACAGCATAGAGAACAATGGAACAGAACCAAATATTAGGAAACATGATATGATAGCCGAAGTAAAGGACTCTTGGTCTTTGTAAAAGGCAAGTATTGAATTTTAGTAAAGTTTTAGAGATGAAATTAAAAAATTTAGACATCTGTTGGAAGTTCAGAAGATCAGACAGACAAAATGTATTTTTACATATTCTTGTTTTTGCACACATAATTTTTTTTCCAACTTTGGAAATTCTTAATATCTAAGCTGTATCTCTTCCCTAAAGACACTGATGACCACTTCACCCCCACAACAAATAACTGGGCATTTCTTTAAAAAAGAAACATTTTTCATTTGCAACAATCGTGTTGCTTTTCTCACTACTTAAGGAAAATATTCTTATGTTTTTCAACTCTTTGTGCCATAATTTATCATGCGACCTAGGAAATATAATAATACATTATGGTCAATTTTTTGCCAAGAATCAAATTAATTTAAGTAAATGAAAGATTTCAAGAATGAATGACTCCAGAAATTGAAAGAGTGATGGTGTTATTAGTTAACATTGGAAGGAGAAATACCTTGTAAGACAGAGGTATTTCGTTATATGTCATAAATTGGTTGTACATTTGTATTAACCTGGATGGAAATGGAACACATTATTCCTAGTAAAGCATCACAAGAATGGAAAACCATGAATCCTATGTACTCAATTTGGGTATGAGGACACTAAATGACAGTTAAGGACATGGTGGGGGTTGGGGGAGGGGGGAGCAGAGAGAGGGAAGGAGGGAGGGGTGGGGAAAGGAAGAGCAGAGAGAGGGAAGGAGGGAGCGGGATGGGACAAATAAAAATAAAAAAAAAAAGAAAAAAAAAGATTTTAAATGAATAACTGTGGATACTACCTGGCACTCTGGGAGACTGAGGCAGGAGAATTTCTGAAGCCCAGGAGTTTGAGACCAGCCTGAGCAAGAATGAGACCCCATCTCTACTAAAAATAGAAAAGCTAACCTGGTGTTGTGGTGGGCACTTGAAAACCCAACTACTTGGGAGGCTGAGGCAGGAGGATCACTTGAGCCCAAGGGTTTGAGGTTGCTGTGACCTACAACTCCACAGCACTCTACCCAGGATGACAGAATAAGACTCTTTCTCAAAAATAAAAAAAGGAAACACACAAGAAAATATACTTAACATGATTTTTAGAAGTGCTGAAAGAAAATGGAGGAAAATCAGAGAGAATATTGTTAGGAAAGTCAATTTAAGAAAATATTTTTTAAAAATTGAACTCTTATGGATAAAAAATAAATATATTTCCTATTAAAAAAGAGCAGTAGAAGGAAGTAAGAAAAAAAATCCAACCAAACGGCATGGGTTTTAAACAGAGGTAGGTGGGCAGCGTGAGAGATTCCAGCTCTGCTGGGGACAGAGGTGGGTTCCTGCCTGGTTCTGTCTCTGGGGAGTGCCCCCCCCGCCCGGTGAGAAAGACAAGGCATCTTGGGGCTTCCCCAGCCTTGATCTCACACCCAGCGACTGCCATTCCTGGGAAAAAAGAGGCCCTGCCAGCCTGGGAGTCCCCAGCCCAGGGACGAGAAGCCCAGGCACTGTACTATGGTGGCTGTGAAATCTGGAAAGTGACCTGGCATTCCCAAGGCTGATTATCACATCATTAACTGTCCATCAAAGTAGTTCAGCGGTCAGGTTTCAACATCAAGGAAGGCTCCATCCAGACACTATGAAACAAGACCCCAGACGGTACTCAGAGCCTCTTGTTCCAATGGAGAGTAGGGCGTTCACCATCTGCTCTTCCCGCTCTTTGCTCTGGGAGCTGTTTCATGCTTGTCTTTCCTTTTGTCGGTCTTCAGCCAAAGGAACATCAAGAGCTGGGAGCAGACTATTGCCAACCGACAGGTAAAGAGTTAGAAGACAAAGATCATCTCCACCAAGTGGGCTATGGACAGAGTGTCAAAAAACTCATCATCAGGACTGTTTTTACCAACAGTTGTCCAGGAAAAGCAGGGTTCCCCTGTTCACCGCTGGATGGGGATCCCCCATTTCCTAGTCCTACATGAGCTCAGAAATCAGTCTCATCACAGACCCCATCTCGAGGCACAAACCTTTCCCAGATGCACCCTCTGGGTTCTAGCGAGGTCATGAACAAAGCAACCCCCAAATAGCTGGTGGTTCCTCCTTGAGCAGGGAACACACACCCTAATTCCTTGCCTAAGGCAAAAACTGCAAGGACTTATTCCTGTGCTTAATTATAGGATGATTTTCTGCCAGCAGACCTCTGGGCAACCGTGACACACTTCTCCCAAAGCCTCCTGCCTGCAGGATAGGAAAAGCATTGAACCCCTAGACTGAAGACTCAGGGGCTTCCCATTTGGGTCCTCCTCCCCTGCTGAAGGTTTTGTTCCCCTCTTTTGCTTCTTATCAATCTTTCTCTGTCAATAAAGTGTCCTGTTGCTTATCTGCATGGTCTGTGGTTTTACTCTTTGAGCCCCAAGACCAAGGACTTGGCTTAGAAAGACATTCCAGCAGCAGTGTCATAAGCAAGAGCCCAGTGTTGACAGAACAGGAACACGGAGTTCAGACCTCGTTTTGGGTGCAGGAGCGAGTCAGAGGAGTGGGTCATGGGGCCTCAGAGAAGGGCTGGGTAGGGGTGACAGGAGAAAGCTCAATGGAAGCCACACCAGGAACCAAACACCCATTCTGTGCTCAGGGGGTTTGCCTTTGACCCACCAGTTATGAGGGAACATTGGTGGATTTGATGCAGGTGACTTGCAGGGTCAGATTTTCCTTTTATAAATGTGGCTATGTTAGTAAATATGAGAGTTGGAAGATTTGAAGGCAGGGAACATATTTAGGAAGCTGGCCCTCTTTTCAAGGTATAAAGTCATAGGGTTCTGAGCTAAAACTGTCAACATGTGGAAACAGGGCCAGCCTGGGGAGCTGCTGAAGACTGGGCGAATTGAGAGATTTAGGAAGTTGTAGAGAATCTCTGGCAAGTCTCAATATGTCAGATCTCTAGCGTTTTTAGCAAAGCTGTGAATCTTCTGCAAATAACTATTCTATTTTTATGAAATAGTTTTTGGGGCCCAGCAGGAAGCTAAATTTCTGGAAACTGGACTGCTCTTTACGAACGGGGTGTTATCTGATCCAGAAAGCCATGAACTTGTTATATGTGGCACCATCCCACCATTGCGTGGAAGGAACTCACACACACAGACCTCCCTTGGCCTGGCTCCAAGAAGCACAAATTTCAGTCACTGGGGCTTAGTTAAACTCCAGTCCCCCAACAACACAGTTCACACTCTAAGTACCATGGCTTATTAACTTCGGGTAATTGTATGAAATATAGCCTTGATGGATAGCTCTTCAACCCATGGACAACCATGTAAATAATAGATGTGTGTTATGATCAGTGACAATTAATGCCACTTTTTTCAAAGTCTATTGATAACTGGTCACTGTGAAACTATTGCTCACTTCACGCTTATATAGGAAAGAAAATAGTTTGCAGCCACCTCATTTCCCAGTGAAAAGCCTGTGGGGGGGAAGGCAAAACTTCTCCTTAACCCTCAGAAGGTTCACTGAAAGATCAAATCATGACAGAAAAAATTAATATGAGAACAGTTATAAAACGTATTTAATATCTATACACGGGAGCCCCAGAAAATGAGAATTTATCTCATGGGGGTGAGGGAGATGTATGACTTTCTGGTAAAGTGGATGTGGTACTGGCTTGAGGCAGCACCAAGGGGGGCCACCAGGCCTGTCCTGGGAGAGTGGGATGTCCCCCACCATCTACCAGACGAGACAATGTCCCGAGGAAATTCTACATTGAATGATGCTTCAGAAATATTCCCTGGCCTTAAATGTACAAAGTGTAAAATTTTGGAAGCTGAGGCAAGCTCAAAAAGTAGCATAACTTTCACTGTGGCTAAAAAAGCAGCATCGCTTTTCACTAAATCTGTAAGCAGGTTGTCAGTCATTCCTTATACTAATTTATATAAGAAGCGAAAGGTAAGCATCTGTCATGCTACTCTCGGTGAGTTTTTCCAAAGAAACGAAACACCTTAGTTCTCAATGCTTCTCCTATTCCAAATTATAGTGAACTGAATACATATCACTTTTTTTACTTCCCTCTATGTTTACAAACAATAACAGGAGATTTTAACTTTTCTGACAGAAAATTAAAGATCACAGGACAATCAAACCTTTTCAAGTTGATGGGGTCAGTTTCCAGTCACTTTTAAAGTGACTGACTTTCCATACAAAAATGTACTAAGGACATAACCCTTTAGCTAAAGAATGAAATTTGGTTGCTATCCCAGGTAAATAAATAACCCCAAACTGCCAAAGACCTGGGTGAGGTCAAACGCAGAGTAACACAGGCAATGAAGAGCTGGCAGAGACCGTCCTTCCTTCCTCTCCCGTTCACCAACTTCGTTTTCATAAGTTAATGTTGGTTCTTATTATCTTTACAAATTTGAGTTACATAACATTCAGAATCGGGTTGTGAAAAAATCCAAGAAGGAATTAACATCAGTCGGCGTTAAATGTGGAAGCTGAATCACTTCGAGGAGAGACAGAATGTGTTTTGCAGGTGACAGTCATACGGTATTGTACTATAGCTGAAAGAGGTGGTCTCGAAAAATTTAAAATTTAATAGAAAAATACCTAGTCCTACAATTTGCTAGTGACTATTAAACATGGATCCTATAAATTCTCTTGCGGCACACCTGTGGATTTGTTTTCACAGCCACTGAGGAGCCCAGCAAAGTGAACGAAAATGTAAAAATTCCCTTCACGAATCTGTGAACCTGCTATCTCTGCCTTTTAGAAGTTGTCAAGTGGTTCCTGAAAATCTCCTGAACGATGGGATCTACGAACCTGTAAATGGGATCAGAAACACCTATTAAAAAGTCTGTCTTCAACTTGGCCAGAGGAAAAGTGGGTCCAGCATTTTTTGTACAACCCCCCCCCCCCATTAAATTTAGCTAACTGCCAACTGGGCACACTTCTTTTCTTTCTTCGGGATGCCAGCATCTCCATGCTTTCTTATCTCCCCTCTCTCATTCCCTCTCTCCTTCTAAAATTCAAAATAAACGTATACTTTTATTTATTTATTTTTGGTGTTTTTTTTTTTTTGCCGGGGCTGGGTTTGAACCCGCCACCTTCAGCATATGGGACCAGCACCCTACTCACTGAGCCACAGGCGCCGCCCAAACGTATACTTTTATATCCTAATGTTGTTCTAGAGAAATTCTGAGCTCTCCACCCTAACAGTTACCCTGTGCAAACCAGAATACAAGAGAAACAGGTGACATGGCAGGGAAAGAGGCCTGAGTCAGTGCCGAGTGATGGGTGTGAGGCTCACCGGACCTTCCGTCCCAGCCCCCTGATCTTGGAGATTCATAACGCCATCTGCGTGGGGTGGAGGTGGGGAGTAGTTATTTTACTCTGAGTGATGTGTCTTCCTTTCTTCTGCTTCTCCAACTTTCCTGATCATGCCTCTGCCTCCCCCAATTCTTCCAAGTGCTAAAGCTCCTTTCTGGTTTGGAAGGGGCTGACATCACACCAACGGCGTTTTTCATGGTTTTTTTTGCCAGTTGGCTTCTGGTTCTGTACTGCCAAGAGAGGCACTAATGGGAGTTCTGAAGATCTTAAAAGCAGGAAGAAATGACATTTTTTTCTTCTGGGTTCTGTAATAGACTGTGGCGTCTTGGCTAGAGTCTTCCAAGTGTCTGCCAAGGCGTCCCAGCAGCATCACCCCTGACGAGGAGGGCTCAGGCCAAGCCAAGAGGCCAGCTGCTCCAGGCACTTGGGCTCCAGGAACCTACTAACCGTTCAATAGCATTATTACTCTAGATGACATCGCCTTCCTCCACTCCCCCTCAAGTTTTTTGAATAATTTCTACTTTAAATTTCTTTGCTTGGACTTTACCATGTTTTATATTTTTTGATCAAATGGGACTGGTGATTGCTTGAATCTCTGGCCTTGGAAATCAACCCAGGAATCAATGACGACAGCCATATCTTCCTTCAACAATTGTCTAGACGGGTGATTTTCAGCTAGTGTGCCGTGAGAGGATCTTAGATGTGCTGCAAAAATTTTTAAAGATCATTAATTCAATTATTTTTGAAAGAAGTTTAAAGCCTAGTAAGTATATTCTTTTTTTTTTTTTTACTCTTGTTTTTGATCAACATACTTTAAGTTCAAGGGTGCTATGAGATGGAAAAGGTGGAAAACACTGGTCTAGACAGTGAAGGGTTCTGATCTATAATGTCAGATTCTGCCAATCTATGGGGCAAAGTGAATCGTGAGGGGAACATTGAATTTGTAATTACTGCTCACTCTCCATATGCTTTCCTCCACCCGCCCTAAAGGTTGGTTCATTGTTTCAATCATCTTAAGAGAAAATTTGATGTAGAATCAGGATTCTCTCTCTTTTTTTTTTTTGTAAGGCAAATCTGGGTAATAACTTTAAAAAGCATAAACACAAGTTGGTAGACTACTCTTTCAAAATTATATGACAAAGGGACGAGATTTATAGGGTGGTATCATCAAATGTAGTAGGATTATTTTCTGATAATGTGAGATGTGGGAAAATGTGTCATGTTTGAAAGCAGAAGAGAGAGAATATACCAGAAGGAGAAAATTAATACGGTCACGGGAAGAGCTGGAAGATGGATAGCCAGGTCCTCTAGGGGGATGAGATCAAAGCTGAAAATGGAAGCAGCAGTCCTGGCAAAGAGCTGTTCAGTTACTGGAGATAGGAGGGCAGGGAAGAGGCAGAGGGCAGAGAAACTCACACACGATGGATTTGATCCTTAAGGGGTCCTCAGCTTTTTTGGCACCAGGGACCTGTTTCATGGAAGACAATATTTCCGTGGATCAGTGCTGTATTGAATAGAAAAGGCTCAAATGGCCATCCTTGCTTTGTAACCAGATACTGGGGAAAGGACCTTCGGTTTTTCCCCATTGATTATGACGTTAGCTGTAGACTTTGTATAAATGACTTCCATTATGTTGAGGACATTTTCTCAATACCTATTTTGTTGAAAACTTTTATCCTAGAGAATGTTGAATTTTTTTTTTTTTTTTTTTTTGTAGAGACAGAGTCTTACTTTATGGCCCTCGGTAGAGTTCTGTGGCCTCACACAGCTCACAGCAACCTCAAACTCCTGGGCCTAAGCGATTCTCCTGCCTCAGCCTCCCGAGTAGCTGGGACTACAGGCACCCACCACAATGCCTGGCTATTTTTTTTTTGTTGTTGTTGCAGTTTGGCCGGGGTTGGGTTTGAACCCACCACCCTCGGCATATGGGGCCAGCGCCCTACTCACTGAGCCACAGGCGCTGCCCAAGAATGTTGAATTTTTTTAAATTCTTTTCCTACATCTATTGAGATAATCAACTGGTTTTTAGTCTTTCGTTATGTTATTATGGTGTATTACATAGCTTTCTTTGTGGATATTAAACCAAATTTACATTCCAAGGATAAATCCAACTTGGTCAAAAGACTCAAACCAGTATTTCTTGTATGATCAGTACGGCAGCGATAAACTCCTTCAGTTTTTGTCATTCTGAGAAAATCTTTTTTGCTTCTTCGTTTTTAAAGGACAAGTCTGTTGATGGTATTTTTTTTTTTTTTTTGAGCCAGAGTCTTACTATGTCATCCTCTGTTGAGTACAGTGGCGTCACAGCTCACAGCAACCTCAAACTCTTGGGCTTAAGCGATTCTCTTGCCTCAGCTTCCCAAGTAGCTGGGACTACACGTGCCTGCCACAATGCCCGGCTATTTTATGGTTGCAGTTGTCATTGTTGTTTAGCAGGCCTGAGCTAGGATCTAACCTGCCATCCTCGGTGTATGTGGCTGGCACCATAAACACTGTGCTACAGGAACTGAGCCGGCAGTATTTTTTTTTTTTTCAGCACTTTGAATACACCATCCTACTCCATTCTGATCCACAAAAAGAACGAAAATCATTCATAGTCTACTACAGGCCCCTCTATATGTGACAAGTCACTTTTCTTGCCACGTTCAAAATACTCCCTCTGTCTTTAACTTTTGACAATTTGATTATAACGTATCTCAGTGTGGGTCTCTTTAGATCCATCTTACTGGATATCCTTTGGTTTTCCTGGGTCTGGTCTGTTGTTTTATCTGCCCCAATAACTCTCAGAGGTAACCAGAACCTGACCCCCAGGGAGTTGGGGTAAAGGGTGTGAACAAAGCCGTTTCTGGGGAGAAACTGAGAGTTGGACACTTTAGCTCATTCTTTCTGGACTTATCCTGTGTGCAACAGCTCATAGCAGTGCTCATAACCCATTTAAAACCTCCCCTTTGCTCTCTGAGGTTTCAGGGAAACTCTCAAATGCTGAGTCCCTTTCACTCTGAGAGCTAAGCGATTATTATTATTATTATTATTGAGGTCCAGTCTCACTCAGTTGCCCTGGGTAGAGTGCCCTGGTATCATCATAGCTCACAGCAACCTCCAGCTCTTGGGCTCAGGCGATGCTCCTACATCAGCCTCCTAGACTGGTAGGATTATAGGTGAGAGCCATCACCACACCTGGTCCAGAGCTAAGTGATTCAAGCGTCAAATCCTCTGGGGAACACTGTCAAGCTGGGGTACTATATGTGTGTTCCAAACCGTTTACACCTCAGTAAGCAGCTGGGGGTTGAGGTTCCTTCCCAGCTGTGAGGCTGTGTACTGTTTTTCTCGGCTCTGCCTGCCCACTCTGGTGTGGGCATTTCTTGGCTGTCTGGTGTGTAGGAGTGTCTCACTCCGCCTTCTGGCTTGTCCAGAGAGGGAATCTCACTGTAGTAGGTGCTTGTTCAGTGGGTCTATGAGAGGAGGAGAGTCAGGAGTTCCCTATTCTGCCATCTAATTGATACATACCCCACCCCCCAAGAAACTGAAGCCGGAGAGTTCAGAAAACTTGGCCAAAATTGCATTCTAGTAGATGATACAGTCAGAATTGTCATGCTCACAGTCGGCTTCACAGCTTTACTCTTAACAAATAGCCTTTTTTATGTTGTGAGTAGCAGGGTGAAGGGGGACCCCGCAGCACCCAATCCTAATTTTGATTTATAATTCTTATCAGAAAACTCAATGCCTGGTCTTGACAGTTAAGTGAAAACAGTATAGAAGGTTAAGTGTTGCTCTTCTGCGTGTAATTAGTAGACCAAAGGATAGAATTTGTCTGTGAAATCACTGGTCTTCCTCAATTGTCTGAATGAATTCAGAATAAATCAAGAACATATCGACTCACTGCAAGAGATCAATAGCAGCTTTACAGTGGAGATTACACCATTCTACAACCCATGTTACATCGATATTGGCAGAAAAGCTCAGACAATGCTGTACACTATCTCAGAACGGTCCTTTTGTGATCCTAGAACTGCCCAAATCATCCAGGGACGTGAAGTCAGCAGAGAGCCAAACCATGAGCACCATCTCTGCCACAAAAGAAACAGCACAATTGGGAAAACAAGCAACAGTCCTGAGACACAAATCTCATGAAATTGGATTAGAAAATAAATCCAAAAAGATGCTTTGGGTATATTGGAATAATTGAACACACATTTCTATAAGACCTCTTAAAAGACTTGCAGAAATATAATTAAGAAAAATTATTTAAACATACTGGTTCAAGCAGAATAAAGGTAAGATGACAACAGATGAGTGACACCAGTGACATTTAAGGAAGGAAAGGGACAGATCACTAGTTTCTGACTGAGCAGAGAGCAGGCGTTCAAATCCAAGTGTGTGGCATTGGGAGTGGTAGAAATCTTGCAAAGATTCAAGTTATATGAGCTCAAGAATGCACAGCTATTGCAGTCACCAACTTCTTAAAGCAAAACTGAGGGGCTGGATGTGTAGAAGATGAGTTTATGATTATTAAGTATGAAATGTCCAATTTCCTAAAGTACTAAGTTCAACAGTTGCTATCTCTGACATTTCACTTCGACATTTCTTTCTCTTTTTGGAGACAGAGTCTCACTATGTCAGCCTTAGTAGAGTGCTGTGACATCACAGCTCACAGCAACCTCAAACTCCCGGGCCTAAGTGATCGTTTTACCTCGGCCTCCCAAGTAGCTGGGACTACGAGTGCCCGCTACAGTGCCCGGCTATTTGTTTTTTGTTGTAGTTGTCATTGTTGTTTGGCAGTCCTGGGCCTCCAACCCACTAGCTCCAGTGTATGTGACTGACGTCCTAGCTACTGAGCTACAGGTGCTGAACCCTTGTGTTTTCTTTTATTGTGAAGGCACATCCTCATTTCTTTTTTTGGCATACATGTTGTCTTGTGATTATCTTTCAAACTTTGTCTAGAACAAGTTTTAGGAAATCATGGACAAGCCAAAAGTTCATGTTAGTTGTTTTTTTTTTTTATTTTATTGTTAAATCAGAGCTGTGTACATTAGTGCAATCAAGGGGTACAATGTGCTGGTTTCATATACAATCTGAAATATTCTCATCAAACTGTTCAACGTAGCTTTCATGGCATTTTCTTAGTTATTGTATGTAGACATTTGTATTCTGCATTTAGTAAGTTTCGCCTGTACCCATTCTAAGATGCACCGTAGGTGTGGCCCCACCCATTATCCTCCCTCCACCCTAATCTCTCCACTCCCTTCCCCTTCCTTGGCCCTTTCCCCATATTCTTGTGCTGTAGTTGGGTTATAGCCTTCAAGTGAAAGCTATAAATTAGCTTCATAGTAGGACTGAGTACATTGGATACTTTTGTTTCTATTCCTGAGATACTTTGCTAAGAAGAATATGTTCCAGCTCCATCCATGTAAACATGAAAGAGGTAAAGTCTCCATCTTTCTTTAAGGCTGCATAATATTCCATGGTATACATGTACCACAATTTGCTAGTCCATTCATGGGTCAATGGGCACTTGGGCTTCTTCAATGACTTAGCAATTATGAATTGGGCTGCAATAAACATTCTGATACAGATGTCTTTGTTATATTGTGATTTTTTGGTCTTCTGGGTATAAACCTAGTAAAGGAATACAAGTCCCCTGGTGCAGACAGGTGGAAACATCACCGAAGTGTTTGGGAAGGGCGTGGCCGGTGAACGCTCAGTACCTCAATGGTTTAAACTTCATTCTGCTGGTTTTCATCTTGAAAAGATGCCAGCGGGATCTTTGAAGGTGGGTAGTGGAAGGGACTCCATCTCAACCTATGTCTGAATTCACTGCAAGGTTTGACATTCCTATTCCAATATTGGACCATTTGGAACAAACTGGCAAGGTAAAAAAAGCTGGATTGATGGGCTCTGTGTGCATTAAATATGCATTAGAAGAGGGGGTGGCTACTGCAACCAAGTGGACAAAACGATGAGGCCACTTGTGATTAAGCAGCTGAGCCTGGTTAGAAGAGACAGACCTCGTAAAACGACCCCCAGCCGTGAGTCCTACAGAGAGTGGCTGCTCCTGCTACAGAACCTAGAAACTCTGCTACACTCTGTGTTCCCCAGACCTCATCCCAGCTGACTACCATGCCTTCCAGGCTTTGGACCACCTCTATGAAGGAAAAATGTTCAATTCTCAAGAAGCTGCGGAAAATGCCTTTCACGATTTCAGCCTTACTGGCTGTGTAGGTTTCTTCACTGCTGGCACCAACAAGCTGCTGTCAAGATGCCAAAACTGCTTCTGCAGCTCTGGTGTGTACTTTAACTGTGCTGCTTCTAGTTTCAGACATAATAAACAAAAAGTTTAATTTGAAATCAGACATTTTATATCAAATGACCTTGATATATATATTTTACAATAACTTAGACACAACCCTTCTTTCTCCCTTCCTAAATAGAAAGGTATTTGCTACATCTGAAGGGATGTAAGGGTGGCACCTGTGGCTCAAAGGAGTAGGGCACTGGCCCCATATACTGGAGGTGGCGGGTTCAAACCCAGCCCTGGCAAAAAAAAAAAACTGCAAAAAAAAAAAAAAATGAAGTGATGCAAGAACGTAGGCAGTTTAGGAAATTTGAACAGGGATATTGGAAACTTGGTCAGGTGGAGTAAGGGACAGATGGAAATGCTGTACTGAAAACTGGTACAGAATGAAACTCTGCAAAGTTATAAAGGAGATCCCTCCTTCCCCGCTCACCGCGCTCGAGCAGGACTGTCAGCTGGACTAATGTCTCTCCAGATGGACGACTGAGCAGGGAAGGACAAAACTCCAGAAAAAGGACATGGTACGTGGGTCCCCAGCCATGAAGTGCGCTGGATAATAAACCATAAAAACATTTAGTATCCACATTATGGGTCTCACAAGTATCATTAAACTTCAGGGATACTGAAATATTTTTTAAAATTCTCTAATATGGAAGTTAGAGACCAAAGCTTGAAAAAAAGTAGACTTCCATCATCTAACTCTCTGTGAAGACTTCTGTAACCTCAGGAGGAAAACATGTCAACATATATGTAGTTCTTATATTCAACCTTTAACTTGAGAAACAGTTGGTTAATAAAGACCCAGACAGTGATATGCATGCAAATTTGACTTCAGGACAATCAAGGAAAGCTTAGGTTTGGATGTTTTCATTGAAGTAAAATTCAACTACGGGAAAAGTCACCCATTTGAAGTGTCCAACTCAATGGTTTCGAGTGTTTTCACAAAATTGTACAAACATAAAAAGTAACTAATTCTAGAACATTTTTATCACTCAAAGAAAGAAAGAAAGAAAGAAAGAAAGAAAGAAAGAAAGAACGAACGAAAGAAAGAAAGAAAGAAAGAAAGCCCATCACAATTAGCACTCATTCTCCATTTCCTCAAACTCCTCTGTACCTGCCTCCAACCTGACAACCATGATCTACTTTCTAACTGTGGATTTGCTGATCTGAAGTTCACACATAAACGGAACTACACAGAATATCACCTCTGTCTCCAGGTGCCTCTCTGTAGCATGACATTGTCGAGCTTCCTTCATATGGAAGCACTGATCAGTACTTTGCCATTTTAATGGCTCATGATAGTCCCTGGCACAGATACCACATTTTGGTTGTCCACTCAGTAGTTGATGGGCATTTCCTTTTTTCCCACTTTCCGGTTATTATGAATCATTATCTCATAACCATTCATATTCTGGTTATCTTATGTTGCTAGAATTTTCATTTAGTTATTTAGAGTATATAGGTACGAGAAGAACTACTGGGTCATATGGCAACTGGGTCTTTGGTTAATTTTTGAGGAACTGCCTGAATGTTTTCTGAAGCAGCTGCACCACCATGTGGCCATGTGGCATGGCTGGGTGGCATGGTGTGGCTGGGTGGTGTGGCCATGTGATGTGGCTGTGTGGTGTGGCTGTGTGGCATGGTCAGGTATTGTGGTGTGGCCAAGGGGCATGGCCATGTGGCGTGGCTGTGTAGTGTGGCTGGGTGTTGTGGCCGTGTGGTGTGGCCATGTGGCGTGGCTGTGTGGTGTGGCTGGGTGTTGTGACCGTGTGGCATGGTCAGGTGTTGTGGTGTGGCCGTGTGGCATGGCTGGGTGGTGTGTTATGGCCATGTGGCATGGCTGTGTGGTGTGGTCATGTGGCATGCCTGGGTGTTGTGGCCGTATGGCATGGCATGCATGCTGCCTCTGGGAAACTGGGAAAATCTTCCTTCGTGACATCAGTTCTGTGTCTGTGTATCTTACCACATCTGATTTAAAAAAAAAAAAAGTGTACCCTTAAAATTATATATACACACATATACTATTTTTCTGTGAGTAATTAGAACGTAATATTATGGCAAATGGTTATAATAAGAGGCCAAGGTGACCCCTGAGACTCTTTGCTGGGGGACGTCCTCTGTTCCCTCTGAGCTGCTGAGGCTTCCCTTGGTGTTTGCATTCAATATGTGTTTTCCCTGGTAAGAAAACATGTACATTCCTTGTCAAAAAGAACTGTTAAGGCCAGATGTGGTGGCTCACACCTGTAAACCTAAAACTGGGAGGCCAAAGCAGGTGGAATGCTTGAGCTCAGGAGTTTGAGACCAGCCATGAGTGAGAACCTGTCCTACTAAGAATGGAAAAACTAGCCAGATGTGGTGGCAGGTGCCTGCAGTCCCAGCTGATTGAGAGGCTGAGGCAGGAGAATTGCTTGAGCCCAAGAGTTTGAGGTTGCTGTGAGCTATAATGCCACGGCACTCTACCCAGAGCAACTGAGTGAGACTCAATTAAACAAAAAAAAAAAAAAAAAAGGAAAGAAAAAAGAAATACATAAGTTTTTAAAAAGAAATGTTAAACATTTGATGTTTATTGATACCTATTTCCCTAGATGAGAAAGGCTTAATAAATGACAACAGATGATACATGGCTTTTCTTGTGCCATTTTATTTATATTTAAAAAGGAACTATGCTAAGTCACCTTGCTAGAAGACCTAAAAAGGCGCCTGGGACAGAATCCCTGTCCTTGGAGCTCTCATCTGGACATGAGGCAGGAATTTAAGTGATCAAGCAGGACATGGTAATTATGAAAAGAGAGGTATAATGTGCAGGAGGGATCCGATAATCTCCAACTGGGGAGAATCAGGAGAGGGAACAATTAGAAATTAAGATTTGAAATCAACTTTGAGCAGAGTTAAGCCTTTGACAGGCAGAGCAGCGGTTTCGTGTACAGAGGCAGCAATGTGACCAGGAATAAGAACACAGGAAATGTGGACCCAGGCTAATTATGCCACTGGCTGACTAGAGCATCTCTCAGTGCTAAAAGGGAACTGCAAGATGACTTTCACGATTATGAAGGACAAATTGAAGAGGGCTGTGAAAGCCACAGAAAGCTGTTTGAATTCCAGAAAAATACCTTTATGTCATTATGACGATCACTTATCACCCTTCCTGGTGGTTATGCTAGAAATCTGTGGCAGGTCGATGGTGTTCAAGACATCGTTCTCTTTTCCTTGAGCCATCGTGAATTTTTGTTCTGGATTTATGAGGTTAGATTCCCCAGAAAATTAGACTTCGGAGTGGAGATTAGGGCAGGAAGTAAATTAGCAATCTCTTCAACTCAACAGCACCCAAGGAATGGAAGGAGGGACAGAAGGGGACAGAAGAGCAAGCTGGGCGGCAATTCCGTCTCCATGAGATTCTCCACCGACCTCATGGGGCCCTCTGATAAGGGAATTGCTCTCCCAGCTATTCCCAGTGGGGGGTGAAAGTGCCAGGCTGTAGTGGTCCAGGTCACACTGTCACTAAATACCAGCTGCCTGGAGTCGCCCTGATTCTCGAGAGGTGGCTCTTCCTACTTGAGGCCATTGGTATACTCAGTAACACTTGAGGGCTGCCTGCCAGTGGTCAGTGACACCTGCCGCAACCCGGACTACTCATCTTTCAAGCTGAAAGGGGGATCTAGGGAGATTCAATTCTGAGCCCAAATACCCAATATGATTTGGCCAATAGATGTTAGTAAGTGTGACAAAAACAGAGGTTTGAAAAGCACGTTGATGACTGAGTGACTTCTATTTCTCCCAGTCTGCAATCCATGTGAGGACATGCCCGCGCTTGCAGGCTGGAGATTACAGAGTGTGTGATCCAAGTGCTGCCAGCCGTCCCAGCCGAGACTGTCCTGTATCAGAGCCACCACCAATCCCCCAGGCAAGTGTGTGAGCCAAGATCTGCACAGCGACCTCTCTTACCTGCAGCAGATGGCTGGGTATTCATTACGTATGTGCGTCACTGAGAGGTTATGATTGTTACCCAGCATTATTATTGCAATAAAAACTAAAATATCAGGTAAGTACAAAGTACTATGATAATAAACTATATTTCCAAACACCACTTGATATTAATAAGTTTGTGACTCATATGTCACTTCAGAAAGAGTCTTTTAAACTGTCATCTAACTCAGTAATGGATCTGTGATATCTGACAACACCAGATGGGGACAGAAACTATTCTTCTTGTCCAAACAGGAGGTGTGCACAGTAGCGTATCTCTTTATGGGTCTTCCTTGATAAAGCTCCAAGAATATGCAAATCAGCAGGTAGTCAAGTGTAAAGAACAGCACATATATATATATACATATTTAAAGTTATTTTTTAATCAAACGTGTATTTTGTGTCAATGAGGAAACACCAAGTTCATTCATTAATCCGCAGGTCATCATTTTATACTTTGCATGGTATATATCTGAGTTTTCTGAAACAATTAGACTTCAGGCCTAATAGACATTTCTTTAACTACCATGTATTAAGTGGAAAAATTATTTTATTCCAGTTATTATTATTCTTTTAATTAGAATGTCAAACGTAATTGTTCTAGAGTAGGTAAAATTCATGACAGAACTTTGAAACGTGCCATAGCTTGAAAGGAAATCAGAAAGCTAGCTTCCTGGACTGCGTTTTATATTGAATATGTTTCACTATAAAGAAAATCAGTCCATGCCCAAGTGTCCACCATCATTTCATGTTTGTATAGCTAATAGCTATTGGTTATAACTGTAATTATAGGCTTTGTTCCTTACCAAATTCCACCATGCAAACCATGATGTTAATTCTCTTATTGATTTCAACTGGGTGAGACGGTGGTGATCAAACCACCTTGTGTAATGATGATTTTTTTTCAGAAACCAAAATTATATAACAACAACCTAATTCTTCATTTTTTGTGATTTTGACTATCTAAAATTAAATTAGCCCATAGTCTTTCATTCAGGTACATAACTAAAGTATTATTTCATGTTCAAAGGTATTATTTCTATCATAAAAAGCAGTTTATTCTAATGGGATACTGACAATTTCCTTCTAGAGCCCTCTCAGAACTTTTTTTTTTTTTTTTTTGAGACAGAGTCTCATTATGTTGCCCTCAGTAGAGTTCTGTGGCGTCACAGCTTGCAGCAAGCTCCAACTCCTGGGCTTAATCGAGTCTCTCACCTCAGCCTCCCAAGTAGCTGGGACTACAGGTGCCCCCCACAATGCCCAGCTAATTTTTGATGCAGTTGTTTAGCTGGCCTGGGCTGGGTTTGAACCCGCCACCTTTGGTGTATGTGGCTGGCACCATAACCACTGTACTATGGGCACCGAGCCATCTCCCAGAACTTTTTAACCACCTAATCTATCAACCTCACATTAGGAGATGTAATTTCTTGAAATAGCCATATGTATGTGCACCTCAGGCACCAATATTAAGACATGGGAGGAAACCACAATTCTTTAACATAAAGATTCCTTTTTGTCTCTTTTTTTATGTTTAGTGTCCAGCACTATAAGTGATTTTGGTGGGCGTTTTCGATGATAAGGACCATGATAATGATCATGGCAATCACAATCTCTTAGCAGACCACATAATATAAATGACAATTATACCAAATGAGAAGTTCTCATTTCCCCCAAATAGGAATAAGAAATAGACTGTTGTTGTAATTTCTTCTTTTTAAAAAAGAAGGCGTATGGATCAGTCCCATAATGGCATCAAAAACACCTTTTTTAAAAAAATTTGTTTTAACAAGCAGAACACTCTAGTATTTGCTAATTAGTAACAATTATTATATTGTGTAAAAAGAAGTTTAATACTGGATTTGTAATACTGGGTTTGTGGTCTGGAATTAACATTAACTGGGCACATTTAAACTTGATGAGTAATTGTTTCTTTCACTGTGAAATAAAAAAGCCTACTCCCAATAGCTATGGCCATAATTGATTATAAATTATTTTATGAAGTATAAATATATATGCATATACACACATATTTTTGTACTATGTTATATTTGTGTATATATATACACACACACATATGAATAAAAAATTTACTTTAGTAATAGTATGGGCAATTGAGCTACCATTTTTGTGGTCTAGAAGCCTTCATCTTAAAGTGACTTTTTAACCATAAATGTCTAGGGAATTACTGAAAGAAATAGGCTTTAAGTAAAGATCCAAACTTTTAGATAAAGCCCTGTGTCATATGGGTCTCCCACCTCCCCAGCCCCACTCATTCCACTCAGGTCCTCCAATCCGCCAAGGAGGATGACTCCACTCCAATCCCTACCTCACAAATGCTGGGTGTATAAGAAAGAACCTTTCCATTCCCTGGGTTCTAGCTTGAAGCATCAAGTTCTTGGAGAAGCCTTCTTTGGCACCGTAATCTAAATATCTTTTCCCACCTCCTATTTTTCTTCTTTACAGCACTTGTTATAATTCACAGGTCTTTGCTTTTTTATTCCCTCTCTCTCCCACAGGATCTATATGTTCATCATCACACAACAGTAGCTACAAGCTTATTACCAAGTGCACAACAGGTGTTCATTAGACATTTGGAGAATGATTAAGACAAGAAGGAGAAAGTGAAGAAAAAGGAGGAGGCTTAAATGAAAGTATAAACAAAGACAAAGAATAGAGACAAATAATTCCTAAAAAATTTGCAAATCTGTTCTTTTCCAGAAAATCATTCTTAGAGATTTAAAGTGTAAAAGAAAGTGATGTAAACCGATACATACAATTTTTATTTGGGTTAAAAAGCAGAGATTTCAAGGTCAAACTGATCTCAGAACCAAGATAAGCACATTTTTTGTGGGGCTTGTTGTAAAGTCCCCCACCGGGCAATGCTCCCTTGGTCTACCTCCCGTATTTGAACGCGTTCATTCCATCCTTCAGCCTCATCACCATCGCCAACTCATTCCCAACTCATGAACCTTATTGTTTTGTCCCGTAAGTCAACGCTTTGATGTCCTTCTCTCTGGATTTGATCAGCTTGGATTCACTGATCCATCTTTATGAACACTGTTCCCCCGCTCGGCACATCTGCGGAAAGCGTCCTCCATACAAGCCCATCTCTGCACTTACTCTGTTGGTCCTGTCTAGCGGAACACTATTGGTGAGGAGACCACAGCTTTGCTGACAACACCCAACTCTAGCTCATGGAATCTGTGGACATGCACCTTAAGTAGACCCTTGATCCGGTTAGCAAAGCTGCATCACTTCTCATTACACTTGCTTTTTCTCTTTTCCAAAAGATTTTTTTCATGCCTCTTGCTCTCTCCTCAAAATACTCACCATCTCTCTTTTCCTTACTCTCAAATGATAACCTTGCCTCATATTTTATTAAGAAAAAAAATGATCAGACTCAAACCCCGTTACCTTCCCGTTACGACATCTGTTAACTCATCTGAATCTGTGCATGTGCTCTCTGCCTTTCCTCTTTTTCCACAGATAACTCAGTACTGAACATTTGTCATGTACCCATGGAAGGCTGACCTTCTCCCTTATTCTGTGGGTCTCATCTCTTTTCAACTCAGCAAAACTTTGCTTCGGAAATTAATTTCTTCCTTTCTCATATTACCAACTTTCCTTCTATTCTGGAAACAGAGAAATAGAATCAAGAACATCTTATTTATAATATCATCCATTGACTTAATTTTATCTTTAGATATCATTTCACTTCTACTCCTTTTCATTAGGAAAAGAAAAAGAACTTCTGAAAGGGTTGGTTACCTGTGGCTATTGTCTTTAATTCCCCTTATCAGTCAGGTTCACCCAGGGAAGTGGAAGTGGTAATCTCTGTGCTTGGGGGAGTGTGTGTGTTACAGGAATTGGCTCACTCAGTTAGGAAAACTGTCTCTGTAAGGCTGCTGTCTCCATATCTGTGCTGGAACAGGAAATCCACGGAGCAGTCAGTCTGGAGGGAAGGTTGCAAACAGGCTAGCACTTGTAAGGGGGAGATGGACATACTGAAATCTAAGTGGTTTCCCGTTGCCTCTGTTTGGGGTGACAGGGATAACTACAGAAACTGGGGCCTCTGTCACAAAGTCAAACATCTACGTCTGGTCAGAGAAACTGAGCAGAGCAATTACAGGCCCTGTTGCTGCTTCACAGCACAGAAGTGAGTCAGCAGGTGCCTGAGCTATGAAGGGACATTTGCTTATCTGCTGCCTTTCAGAACTTCCAAGAATTTCCTTTGCTCTTTATGTGAATGGAAACATGCAACAAAAGAAA
Source organism: Nycticebus coucang (assembly GCF_027406575.1). Taxonomy (NCBI): domain Eukaryota; kingdom Metazoa; phylum Chordata; class Mammalia; order Primates; family Lorisidae; genus Nycticebus; species Nycticebus coucang. Next base: position 1,080,756 of record NC_069789.1, read on the forward strand.
TTCTGAGAAATGCTAATTTCACAGAAATTACTAGAAGCGAGGTTGACACATTGCAAAGCCATCATCATTCCACATTCCACATTCAGCTATAGTGCCCAGTTAGGGTTCTCGACGGGCACTACCATGAGACGGGTTTCTGCTCTTATTGCATAGACCTACTAAAGTTATTTTGTGATTACTGATTTCGGTAACTAATTATAACTGAAATTTTGGGGTGGGTCTGGAGATTAGGTTTCTTTCTGATATTGGTAAACCATGTATACATATTCATGTATGCGTTACACACACACATATATATTTATGTATGGAAGGAAAAATGTGTCCTTGTGGAGTATTCAGCCAGTGGTGGTAGAATTATAATTCTCATCCTAGATAAACTGAGAAGCATTGTAGGCTTTTCATCATATTCCCAGAAATATGCCGGAAGGACAGATAAGCACATTCTAGAAATGCAAGACAATTAATATATCACACTTCCATGTTCAAATTTGAATAGTGGAATTACTCCTAATAGACAACCAGTTGTGTCTGCAGCCAGAGTCATATTTCTTCCTTAAAATCACAACAAAGACAAGTTGAGGCCAAAATTGCTATTCAGATATTGCCAACAGTTGGTATAAAGTTATTATCAAAAGTTTCTTAGATGACATCTTATAATGAGATAGGAAAAATAATAACTATTGAGAGGAAGGGGTAAATTGAAGTTGTTCATGGATCCAGGGTCTCACTCCATCACCTTGGGCAGGTACCATGGTGTCATAGCTCACAGCAACCTTAAACTCCTGGACTAATGTGATCCACTTGCCTCAAACTCCTTAGCTAACGCAATCCACTTGCCTCAGTCTCTTGAGTAGCTGGGACTACAGGAATCTCTGTGACTTCTGTTTTTCTATTTATAGTAGAGGTGGGGTCTCACCCTTGCTCAAGCTAGTCTTGAACTCCTGAGCTCAAGGGATCCACTTTCCTCGGCCTCCTGGAGTGTGAGGGTTACAGGCATGAGCCACCACCCCTGGCCAAGAATTGTCTTTTAAATGAAGGGAATGAAAATCTAACAATTTCTCAAACAACATTTAACTAAGAGTATATGAAATAGCTGACTCATATTATTTCTTCTTAAATAAGTGTCTCTATTTTATATTCTTGTGTATTATTTGAATTTTGGGAATGTACATTAATTTTAAATTAAAAAATATTAATTAATTCTATTTCTAGCACTATAGAATTCAGGAGGAAAAGTAACAAAAGCTAAATATGAATAAAATTAAATTTTTGTGTGTGTGTTTCTGTAAATACTTGCAATGGGTTATAATGCAGTCGATAAAAATACAATACGTATTATTGACTCCAACCTAGGACAAATACGTACAACATTTTCCTATCTTCACATCAAAAATACGTGTGTGACTTACATGTACTGTACACTAAGGTTTTTTTTTTTCTTTCTCATTTTTTTTTTTTTTTTTTTTTTGCCAAGTCACATAAATTAACTTTTTTGTTAATGTTTGTAATCCCGGAAAGAACACACTCTCAGCCCATGCAAACTGCTGGGCGTTTTCATCAGTTGTCATCTGGGCGCGTGACTGAGGGTGGGCCACAGACCCATCTTCACATGGTCCAGAAATAAAAGCGGCTGCTCTATTTGGCAGGTTTCAAATCTCCCTCAATCTCAGGGTTGGGCTCCGGTCTTGGTCTTGAGGGATAGGGATTCTCTGCTATAGGTCGGTCTGTTTTCACTTTGGTGACCTTTGACAGTTCTCCCAGGTCAGGCCGCCCCCAGCCTAGTTTGTCCAGCACACACTCGTCAGATTTTGCCTGCTGTTTGTGACAGTGGTGAAGTAACTGCTCTCCAGAATAACCAACGCAGGTCCAATGGTCGGTAAAAGGTTCTGCACAGGGATGCTTAATCTGCCTGAAGAAGTCCAAAGCAGGCTTGTTGACCAGCTTGTCCTCCTCTAAACACCGCCTGGGATCCTTGTCTTCCCAGCGGCAGAGCATGAACTCCTTATTGGCCTTATCACACTCAGCTCCATAGTGGTGGGCTGCAGCTTTAAGCACAGCAGAACTGACTCTCACGTCCTCTATTGTGATGAAAATGTGTCAAATGGTCTATGAAGCGAGTGTATGATGCCCCATGAGCATATCAATATATACAGTTATGATTTAATAAAAAAATAAATAAAAAAATAAAAAGAAGTGTGAGGAATATCAGTGATAATAATCCGTGAGAACTTAAACTGAAGGCTAGATTATAATGTCTTGATTACCTAATTCAAAACACAGTTTCATTTTTCATAATAATTCAGGCATTAAAAATGGAATGAATAGGGCAGCCCCTGTGTCTCAAAAGAGGGAGGCGCTGTCCTCATATACTGAAGGTGGAAAAAAAAAAACTGCAAGAAAAATGGAATGAATAATCCAATGTCTGGACTTGTTAAAAAGCTTAGAGTTCTTTGAGAAACATCTTGACCTGAGTTTCTCACCTGGATCAGACTTACATGCAGCTTTGTCACCAAAGACTCTACGTGTAAACCAGGAAGGGCATTACTTGGGACCCCAAGGGAAAGCCACCCTCTTAAATATGAGTTTTGTGGCACGCAGAGCTTCGATGTCAGATCAGCTCCAGGTTCAATACATTGCCAACTGAACTTCCCTTCAGTTTCTCCCCCGTTCTCACCATTGCCTGACCTGAGCCCCCGTGGTAAAAAGGAAGGAGACTGAGCTGGGGGTGAAGGTCAGGTGTGTGCTGTGTGCAGAGGGCGCCTGCGGTCTGAGGGTGTGGTCTGTAGAGCTCATAGCACGGTAGTTTAAAACAACATGCATTTATTGCCTTACAATAAGACAATATTTATCTTGGGCTGGATTCCAGGTGCAGCTTAGTCGAGTCTTTTATTCAGGACCTCAGGGGGCTGCCATCAATCAAAGTATTGGGTCTGCTCCATTTCTTTCTAAATTTCAGGTCCTTCTTCCAAGTTCCTGTGGCTATTGGCAAAATTCAGCTTCTTTGAGCTGCAGGGCTGAGGCTCTCGTTTTCTTGATGACTGTCATGTGTGAGTTAGCTCTTACCAAATGACCCTCTGGCTTTTACACATTGTGGTACCTTAATTTTCCAAAGTCAGCAGAAAAATCATCCCCCAAGTCCACAAAGATGGAGTCTTATAAAGTGCAATGAAACCACGGGAGTCCCTAGCCTATCACCTCTGCCATGTTCTGCTGGCCAGAACCAAGTCACGCATTCTCTAAGTGTACTCCTAAGCTCTTGGTATCTTATTTTAGCCTCTAGTGCTGGATAGACTGGATGTTGGTCTAAGAGAGGGTTATTTAGAGATTTTAATAACTCTAAAGGTACTATAGTTTCTCTTTTTGTTGTTGTTTGTTTTAACCTGTGAAAGAACATGCTTATAAACAGATTAAAAAAAATAGTAGAGTGATGACTTGTGTTCTAGAAAGTGATAACCTTGCATTTATCTAACAGTTGCTTAACAGAGTTCCCACCATTTGAAAATTGTCTTAAAATGCAAGCATATCTGCTCAATGATAAGAAAGGATTTACGTTTTATAATTGTTGTGGTATTTTCTGTCTCGTGTTAATAATCGTAATTTGAGATAACACTTACTGAATGCCTTCTCTAGACCCAGCACTGTACCGAGCAATGGCACAACCTGTACATCCGTATCAGCACACTTATCACACAAGGGGTCCTGGGGTGCTTAGTAAAATGTCTTTCATTACTGAGATAGAAACTACAAAACCGACATTCAAAAAGTGGCCTTTCTTACATTCAGTTTAATTCCAAATTTTTTTCATGCCCCACTGTGATATTATAAGAAATGTGTATTTTGTCTCTTTCTGGTTCTTGACACAGAACTTTAAAACCCTTGTAATTCCCTGAGTAACACAGCACAAAAGGGCCTACTTAGGGCTTCTGAAGCTCCTGGAATTTCCTGGGCAGGAGCATTTTGATTCCAATGGCGTTGCCTCTGAACAGGACGGGGTCTCACCACCAGAAAGATCAAGCTGTGGTTAGCAGCTTGGTCTTCCCATGTTACGGTAAAACAGCTTCAGAATATCAATATAACAAAAGGACGGGCTTCCGTGAGATTAAAACTTGGCAATATGTATTTCATTATTAATTAGGTAGCCTCCTTGCATATGTGATAAATTATCCAGTTTAAGCTCAACACATTACCCAGACTTTAACATAATTTTTCTTTATTTTTATTTCATTTCATGTCATTTCATTTTATTATTTTTTTGAGGCAGAGTCTCATTCTGTCAGCTTGGTAGAGTGCCATGGCATCTACCTAGCTCACAGCAACCTCAAACTCCTGGATTCAAGAGATCCTCTTGCCTCAGCCTCCCAAGTAGCTGGGACTACAGGTGCTCATCACCATGCCTGGCTAGTTTTTCTATTCTTCCTAAATACAGGGTCTCTTTTTGCTTAGGCTGGTCTTGGACTCCTAAGCTCAGGTGATGCTGTCCCCTTGGTCTCCCAGAGTGGGGTTACAGGGGTGAGCTACCATGCCATAACGTTTTCTACCGAAGTAAAAGTGTTACTGATTTAACTTGTGTAGTTTGCTCTGTGAATGTTTCTTTAGGAATCCAAGATATGTCAAAGTTAATTTGGTAATGAGAATGGTTGTGACAATTTTGGAATTCATAACCATAGGGGAAAAGGGATAGGTGTTCCAAGAGAAGGGGGGGGGGATATTCCCTTGTTGAGAACACTGACGTCAGAATTGGAGCAATGTGAGTTTAAGCCCCAGGTCCAAAATTTGGTATGTGTGCAATGCTGAAAAAATAACCTATTTTTCCTATTTATATGTCACTGGGTTGCAAAGCATTTGAACAGTGCTTTGCCTGTAGCAGGTACTCTATACCTAGTAACTGCGGGAATGTATTATTGAATTAGTGAACAGGTAATGAAAAGTAAATTGAGTTAGATAATTTTCACTCTTCTCTCAGGCACGCTAAGACATCCCCGTAAATATCACCATTCCCCCGGCCACTCCTACAGGCCATCATGTAACAGCATTCCAAAAATTTCCTTTGTATGATTACATCACATTTGCAATCCTTCATCTACTTATTTTTAAAATGCTTAATGAATAGTTACTCTGTGAAAGGCATTTTTCTAGATTTTGTGGATGTAGATAAGACTAAAATATTAGAACTTTATGCTCCTTAACTCTTTTCTGTCTCCGAGAAGGAAGAATTTTACAGAATAAAGCATAAGGCTCTCTTACCCTTTACTTCTGCTGGGGCTGGCCAGTGAGGAGTGTCAGCTGCTCACCAGGGGCAAAAGAGCAAGTTTATTTTGCTAGCTACTTTTCCGCTAAACATAACGTAGCTGCATCCAGGCAACTACTTCTCCCATTATTCTTGCAGATGTCTGCCTGGTGACAGGTCCCACTGTGTTTCACTACCCTGCGTTCAGCATGACCACACTTTTTTTTTTTTTTTTTTTTTGAGACAGAGTCTCAAGCTGTCGCCCTGGGTAGAGTGCTGTGGCATCCCAGCTCACAGCAACCTCAAACTCTTGGGCTTACACAATTCTCTTGCCTCAGCCTCCCAAGTAGTTGGGACTATAGGCTCCTGCCACAACGCCTGGCTATTTTTTTGTTGCAGTTGTCATCGTTGTTTAGCAGACTGGGTTTGAGCCCAGCCAGTCCCAGTGTATGTGGATGGTGCTGCAACTGCTGAGCTATGGGCGTTGCCCAAAACCACACTTTTTATATGGCCCCTCACATGACCTGTTCGAGTGAGCCGTCCATTTTCTGTGGATGTACATTCTTCCAACCCGAGAGGTGTGTTCTCTTCTCTGACATGAGTTCACGCTTGCTTAGGGCTCTCCGGGCACCTGGGACCCAGTGCATCAGTGGAGTGACCGCCACACACAGAGCTGTGAGCGGTGACGTGGGCAACACCAAGAATGGGCAGCTGCTTTATTCACCTTCTATTTCCACGGTGCTTTGTGTCTGTAAAGCTTGTGTGCTAAAATGGTTCTGTTAACCCGTGTGCCTCACACATACCTTGCTACTTTACCTCCCTAATGAGCTTTCTATCACCAGCTCTTCACTTCCATTAAAGACAGCACATTTCCTGGGCATTCAGACAGAATGTGTCACAGCAGCTTTTAAATGATTAATGAACAGTTCCTATGTGCCTGGCAACTTTCTAGTTCCTTGGATATAACTTAGAACCAAACATGAGGGTAAACCCTGGTAGAAAATTAAGCCAGTTGGAGCTGGAAAATATTCTTCTTAATAAAATATCTCAGGGATGGAAAAAAAAATATCCAATGTACTCAGTACTACTGTGAAACCAATTTATAATCACTCACACTTGTATATGAAAAAGGAAACACAACTATAGCCCAGGATGAAGGAGGGAAGGGGACGGAGAGGGGAAGGGAGGGAAGGTTAGTAGGGGGACCACACTTATGGAGCATATTGCTCCATAGGCACAAGTTGGATCTATCAGGTGTAGAACACAAATGTCTTAATGCTGTAATTTGGTAAATGAAATAAAGGCTATGTTGATTAGTAGGATGTAAGCACTCCAATTTGTACAAATGATCAACAGATGGAATCACATAATGGCATAAATGTATTCGTGATCTATGTACAAATGACTTAATAAAAAAAAAAAGATTCTTTCTTTTTATGACCGTTATGCAGTTTGAAAAAAAAAAAAAAAGAAATTTAAGGAAGTTACCAAACATACGGATAAGATAGTTTTATACACATATTACTATGTTAATCAGAAGGGAAACAGCGATGTCAGAGAGAAAATTGTGATAACTGCCGTGCAATATTTTTAAGTTGATATGATAAAGAATAAAAAGCTGGGGTGGGGTCGTATTATGAACATAAGGTTGATTCCCCTGCTCCAATTTCTCATGTTGAAATTCAAACCCTAAATGTGATGGTGTTAGGAAGTGGGACCTTTGGGAGATGATTAGGTCTAAGGGTCTATCTCCATCTGCACACACAGAGCCAAGTCTACGAGAGCACACGGAGAAGGGGGCACCTTGACCTTGGGCTCCTCACCTATCAGATCTGTGAGAAATAGATGTCTGTTATTTAAGCCACCAGTTTAGGATGCTGGTACAGCAAACAGAATTGACTAAGGTAGGTGAGTACTATAGGTAAAACCACCAGGGAAGTAATTCTAAAGAGGTGACATTTGTACCTACAACCAGAGAACGAGGCAGAGCCGGCTATGCAACAAGGCTTAAAAAACAGAGAGAGTTGCTTTTCAGGCAAAAAAAGAAAAAATGGAAAGTCCCAGAAGTGGGGAAAGGCTTACAATGTTCCAAAACAGAAAAAGGGCCAGTGTGGTGAGAACATGAACAGGCACATTAATTAAAGGAATGTGTACAATTACACGAACCAGGTCAGGCTGGGCTCTCTACTCCATGGCAAGAAATTAGGATTTTATTGCCAGTATAAGGGCAAGTCATTGATGTATTTACACTGGAGAATTATATAATTTCAGTTACTTTTTTTTTTTTTAAGCTTGTAGAGGGTGAAATCAGAGAAAACAGGAGGCTGCAGCTATTGCCCAGGTGAGAGGCCTGGCTGGTCCTGCTAAAGAGGGAAAACAGGGAAGAGATTAAGTATCCATTTTACAGATTAATGATGGTAGATAAAAGAAACGGTGATGTGGAGAATGACTCCTGTGATTCACCATCAGCCCCTCAGGGAAGACTAGCTTTCACTGCTGTGCACATCTAATTTCTAACAGTCTAATTTCTAAATATTCCTGACACGTCACACCCCCAGGCCCCTTCAGCAAGGCCCCTGATTCAAGTGTGTCTTCCAGGACCTTATTACAGCTCATCAAGCATTTTCATGCAAAATATTCAGCACACAGTTAAAATGTTTATGTTGCTGAAGATGAGTTCCATGAGTTCCCACCACCCTTACCCCACACTCAGCAAAACCTATGAAGAATTATTCTTGGCCGGAGACAGGGCTTCTAAGACTGATCATTGTGGCTTCTGAAACTGACTCCTTCTATCCTTACAGTGTGGGATTCTTCTTCCTCACACACTACAGGGTGCTCCATTTCCACTTAGCATTTTTCTCTACCCAGGGCTTTGGGCTTCCTTCCAGGCAGAATGAATTTCCTGTTGTCCCCTGTGTTTAAATTCTTTCTTATTCTCCACAGCCCAGTGCAGACTCTTGTAACAAGGTCTCCTAGAAGTAATTCTCCATCTTCTAGATACCTGTAGCATTTAATGTGCCCCCTTTTGTGTTCCTTAACTGTTTGTTTTTCTCCTCATTTGATATGCTTATGGAATGTTCTATACTATAATATATATGCATTATCGGAAGAATTCTGTCTGATTAACCTGCCCATTCTCCACGGCATTTTTCCATACTAGCCTCTCCAAAAAACATTAAATGCCTAAGTGAACAAAAGACTGAAGATGTTTAACCAATCTGAACATCTGTTGAATTATAGCCAATTAACAGGGATGGATCAAACCATCTTATGATGTCTATTGAATCAGCCAGGGAAACGTGACTCATACGTCACCAAATGTCATCATATCTGTTGAGATTTAAACAAAACTAGCTGTATCCATCTCTAACATTCTGCGAATTTCTAAAGGCCTCTAGTTAATACAGGTATTTTGACTTTGATTTCTGCTCCTGCCCAGTGCCCGATTACTTCTGCTCATGAGTTTTTTTTCTACAGCTGTTATTTTATTATTTCACAAGCTAAGAGGTGGAACTTGAGTTCTATTTCTGTGATTAAAATTAAACACAAAAACGGGCACAGAACAAAATACCAAAAATAGGCAAGAGTGTGTCTAAACCATCATCTGTCTAAGGAAGAATTTCTCTGCCGGGTTGCTGGTCTCCACCCAGCTCGAGGCTTTTCCCAGCTCTCAGCAGCGCCCTTCCCTCAGGACCAGGGCCCATCATTACTTTACCTAGTCAAAGAACATTTTTAGTGCTTCTCATTAAAGAACATTGACACTGACACTCTATCGACACAGAGAAACGATTATTGAAATTAACTGTTTTACTTTCTCATGAGTTTTTGAAAACTGACAGGAAGAACAAAGCTGTTTATTTTCCCCAGTATAAGTAAAAAACACATGTCCACACTTGCACTCATGCACATTTAGAAGCCATAAATAGCTGCTCTGGTTTTAAGTTTAATAACTTTTTTTAAATTTGGGGTCTTCCAGAAATAGAGGCCTATGACTGCCAACTTACCTACAGCAAGATACCTGTGTAAAGTAATAGAAGAAACAAAGAAACAAAGAAAAGGAGCAAAATAAGTTACTTTAGAAAACTTTTAATGCACCTATTTGTCAGTTTGGTCAGTTATTCAGAACAAATGTTGATTAAGTGTTTATGGGGAACAGAACTGTGACCCGGAGTCCTGGCCGACTCTGCTAGTCCTGGTCAGGGGACATGGAAGATGGGAAAGGTGGGAGTGACTCCAAGGGTCTGATAAAGAAGGGGTGGTATGAAACTACAGCATATAAAAGGCAGAATTAACTCATTCTTGAGTTAATTACCTTTACCTCAGAATTAAAGTAATAAATGAGGCTAGTTTTCATCCAAACTTATTATATGTTGGATGAGGGGTTGCTAGAAAACATCAAGAAGTTCGAACAAAGATATTTGCACCAGGGAGGCACCTGTGGCTCAAAGGAGTATTGCCCCGGCCCCATATCCCGGAGGTAGCAGGTTCAAACCCAGCCCCGGCTAAAAACTGAAACAAACAAACAAAAAAGATATTTGCACCAGATTGTTCACTGCAGCTCAATTCGTAATTGCCAAATCATGGAAGAAGCTCAAGTGCCCATCAACGCATGAATGGATTAATAAATTGTGGTATATGTATACCCTGGAATACTATGCACTCGCCCTCATCTACACAGTAGGAATAAGGACATCTACTTCTAAGGGGATTAGGAAGATTAACTTTTTTAATAAATGAGTTATCAATCTACAAAACTATAAAATCTTAGATAAGCATAAATCACTGTATTTTTAATGTAACTATCTTTTCCTGTATTCTATATTCACACAAATATTGATTCTTCAAGCTCCAGCTCCATTCATAGGCCAACAAGGTCTCCCCTTCTGCTCTCATTTCATATTGTAGCCTAAAACACATAGCCTGGATCAAGAGAAATGGGTTTAAAAGAGCTTCTAAAATTGATTACAAGCTATAGGGAGACATTCCTCCTTCATAACTCTGGTCTTGTTTTGAGCCCAGGTCATGGCTCTATTATGGGTGCCCCATATTTTGTCCAGATAACTCGATTAAAGATGTGACATTGTCCTTCCCCCTGAGACATGGCTAAGGCTGCCCTCAGCCAGTCCCCCTGCTGGGCCAACGAATGGAAGCTGGCCGTGGTCATCCACATGCCAATGATCTTTGTAGGTGCTAGTGTCTGGATTTACGATTCCCAGGATATTTTTTTTCCAGAACACTGATGGAAGATCTGTCTTATATTCACAACACACAGAAAGTACCAGTAGATTAACACCATTCTTTCTCCCCTGAAACAGCCCTCAATGTACAAGCCCAGAAGTTGTTCTGAAAACAAACAGTACAGAGATCTCGCCCCTTGCGAGAGAAGGAGAAAAATGAAAATCAAGTGCATCAAATAGCTTTATATGATAAAGAGTGTTGTGATACCAAGCACCCGTAGCACAGTGGTTACGGTGCCAGCCACATACACTGAGGTTGGCGGGTTCGAACCTAGCCCAGGCCAGCTAAACAACAAGAGTGACAATGGCAACAAAAAATAGCCGGGCGTTGTGGCAGGTGCCTGTACTCCCAGCTACTTGGGAGGCTGAGGGGAGAGAATCGCTTAAGCCCAAGAGTTGCTGTGAGCTGTGATGCCACTGCACTCTACTGAGGGCGACAAAGTGAGACTCTGTCTCAAAAAAGGAGTGTTGAGAGTTTTGTGACACCAAAATGCTGCATGTGGATTAATGATGTCAATATAAAATAGCTAAAGGCCTAAGGCATGTGTAGGTTTTACAACATGATTTGAATATTAAAACTGAAAAATGATTTCCATGTCTGGTGCCAGCCTCCCCGTAGTATAATCCACTCTTATCCTTTAGCTGTCATTCATTATAGGAGTTTAATTTAATTTTAATATTTTTTATAGACTTTTATTGTTCTGTGTTTACTTAGTATATCCAGCAATTATTTATAATAATAAAACTGTGGGTCTAAAAGATAGCTCATTGAATAACTTTTAGTTAATGAATGGCAGTGTTTGCTGTGTGTTATTCTTGGGCCTGGAATAGAGGATCAGGATCAGGGAAAGAATTTGCAGTACTTTAGAAACCATGTTAAATTTCGTGAAGCACACAGATTATCAACTTGCAAACACCTGGAGGAAATGATGTACAACATACGTTACGCATGGTAAGGAAGCATAAATTATAATTTGGTGGGCATTATCCTTTAGAATGAAGCAAATTTTTTTTTATTCCATATTAATATGAGGAACATGTGATTGGGTTACACTATTTGCACTTATAAGGGAAAGGCGGAGCTGTGGCTGTGCTGTTCACCCAGGAGAGGTGCCACAGACCCTGCATTGTGCCGCATGTGTGGAAACTTAGTGAACCTCCTCCGCTCCTCCCCATTTCTTTAAATTAATTGAGTTTTTCTCTCTCGTGGCCCTGTAGTAGTTAATGACTAGTTTCAGTTTAATATTGAGTACACGCAATGCTTGTTTTTCCATTCTCGTGATGCTTTCCTTAGGAGAATGTTCTCCAAATCTCTCCAGGTTGTTTCCAAAGATACACAATCTCCACCTTTGTAATGAATGCACAGTATTCCAGGGCGTATGTAGACCACAGTTTATGATTCCCTTCCTGGGTTGAGAGATACATGGATGGTTTCCACGTCTTTGAGATTGTGAATTTGTGTGCGAGTGTCCTTAGGCTAAAATGACTTTTTTTTCTTTTGGGAAGAAACAATCTTGGAGAATGATCCATGAGCTATTGAGAAGAATGTGTATTTGGTAGTACCGGGGTTGAAAGTTCTCTATGTTGAATATACATAATATGTATGCTCTGCATATATCACATGTGTTAAGCTCGTTCATCTAGAATTGTGTCTAACTTCACTGTTTAATTTCTGCTTGTAGGATCTGTATGCATCTGTCAGTGGGGTGCTAAATTCCTGGTGTTGGTTTGTATCAACATCATACAAGCAAGAGAAAAAATATCAAAAGGAAAAAATACAGCTTTTAAGGAGAGAAACAAAAGATTCTCCAGCAAGACTTCTTGGCTTCCTCTAGAGCAGTGATTTTCCACCGCTGTACCACGAGAGGATCTCTGGTGTGCTGTGAAAAATTTTGAAGATCATTAATTATGGGAGGCGGGCGGTATGAGTGTGCTCCCTCTTAATGGGCACAATGTTAGGGGGCACGGCACACCTCCTGGGGGCCAGGACACAATTATAAGAGGGACTCTAACAAATGCAAACATTGTAACCTAATTCTTTGTATCCTCAAATTAACCTGAAACAATAATTTAAAAAATCATAAATTATTTCTGAAAGAAGTGCAAAGCACCATAAGCATATTCTTTTTTTTTTTTACTCTTTGGTTTCTATCGATGTAATTTATGTGTACAGAGGAAGTTTAACTATAGGTTCAATTGTGCAGTGAGATTTAAAAAAAAAAAACATTGCAAAACAAAGCTCTAGACAAAGAATAGATGAATGGAGTTAATCTTGAGAATTATTACTGATGCGTTCTTGTTTCAAAGTTGATGGAAAAGGAGGTGGATCATTTATGAGGTGCCGTGGAAATGTGGGGCACAAACAGTGAGCCCAAAACATAGATGGTGCCGTGTACACTGACTACCAGGGAAACCCTCTTATGGTTTCAGATAAGATGCAATCACAAAGGGTTTGTATTAAGATAGACATGTGGACTCCACCTTGCTGGTGTTTGTGTGAACCTGTGTGTATTCCCCTGGGTGATCTGTGTATGAGAAGAGAAGAGGGGACAGAAAACACAGAACAAATCAAGACATTGCTGCGAGAGGTTTGGTAACAATGAGGATTTACATTTATAAATCACTGTCTGTCGATAGAATTATGGGTACAAGAAGTCATTGACCGCCTGGAACACTTTAATTAACACTTGATGAACCAGATTTTCTTATTATCTGCTATCCTCCATTCCTCTTCATAGATTCTAAGACCTAACAAAGATGTTAATGTTATCAGATTTTATAAAATTGTATTTTTCCATCTTTTTGCTATGGAGAACTACGTAGAAATTTATTTGTAGCCTCATTCTTGAATTTATTTCTGACTTTGTTACTAGCCTCTAAAATAAAGTAAAATTGAATATTACTAATATTTCACGGCAATGGATATTTGCATTTAAATATCTGTGTGTGTGTGTGTGTGTGCACAAAGTGCCTGCAGCCCATTCCCACAGACCGAGGCCCGTAACCTTTGCTTTTTCAATAATAACTTTTACGTGGAGGACACCCACTCCAGGGTGCTTGGCATATCATCAAAGGTACCTCATCAAAGTCTAAACCATGTAAAATTTCCATGATGTGCTATTTTATACTGTAGGATAACTGTTGATATTTTCAATGTTTGAAAATCAATTTTCTAAAAATTTTAAAATTACCTGTGAAAGGACATTAGTACATGAAGTAAAGTTGAAATAATACACAATTATACAGTCTTATGAAAGAACGATTTAAAGTATAATTGAAAACTCGAATTGCACAACACCTATTTAGTCCTCATTATTTCAAGGGCTCATTCCAGCCCTTCACAAAGCTGTTCAAGTATGCACATCAAAATATTAACCCATGCTGCTTTGGCAAACCCAAATTCTATGCTTTATTAAGAGGAAAACAGTGTTTCCTGGGGTCTTAAATGCTGGTTGCAGCCAGTATTTTTCTTTGAATCTATAGTAAAGAAAAGTACAATTAATTGTTAGTTGTCACTTTTGATGAACTCATCTGTCAAGAAATCACCAATAAGCAGTAAAAAGTGCCAAAAATTGTTTCTGTGAGAATCCTTTGATGGCTTTCATTACTTGAAACGTTGTGCTATAAGTCATCAGGCTGCTGAAAAATTGTCATTCCACAATGTGACCACATTGACAAACAGAATTTTAGTGCTAGAAGGAAAGCAAAGCTCAGCTCCAATCACAGTACAGGTGTTACAATTTAGCTTTGCAAAATTACTTAGTTGATGACAGAACAGGCAAGCTCTAGTCTCTCATGCCCTCTACCAAGGTTGATTCTCCATTTTAAATTATTTTTAAATCTTTTTTTTGAAAGATTTTTTGAGTCTCACTCTGGTTGCCTGGGGTAGAGAGCCAAAGAGTCATCATAGCTTACAGCAACCTCAAATTTGGCTCAAGCAATCCTCTCATCTACAGGCACAGGTCATGACAACCAGCTAATTTTCTATTTTTCTATTTTTAGTAGAGGTGGAATCTCACTCTTGCTTAGGCTGGTCTTGAACTCCTGAGCTCAGGCAATCTTCCTGCCTCAGACTCCCAGAGTGCTGGGATTACAGGCCTGAACCACTGCACCTAGACTGTTTTCAAATCTTGAAAAATTAATCACATAAATTAAACTCCTAGACCTCTACTCTTTCTTTTTAAATTTTTTTAAGTTTTTGAGCAGAGTCTCACTATGTTGCCCTGGGTAGACTGCTGTGACGTCACAGCTCACAGCAACCTCAGACTCTTGAGCTTAAGCAATTATTTTGCTCAGCCTTCCAAGGAGCTGGGACTAAAGGTGCCCGCCACAATGTCTGGCTATTTTTGGGTTGTAGCTGTCACTGTTTGGCAGGCCCGGGCTGGATTTGAACCTGCCAGCTCTGGTGTTTGTAGCTGGCGCCCTACCTGCTAAGCTACAGGCACTGACCCGACATCTACTCTTTCATATCTTCAAAGGACTTATGATTCATTGACAAAAATAAATGGCAGGGCAAAGAGAACTTTGAGCTAATTGAATTATTTCATTTTTCAGAAAGAATTCTGATTTCAAATCAAAGGACAGGTTGAAGAGTAAAACAAATAGACCATGTAAAACATGCAATAAATTGCTTACAAATAAAAAAGCACATCATTTGAGGATTGCTTTTTACAGCCCTTTGGACTAAATCACATTTATTGGTGGTACACATACAAATTCTACTCCTAAATAAAAACTGAGACTCCATAAAGCATGTTCTATTAGGAAAAAAAAAATTCTTATCTCTCTTAGAAAACGCTATTAGGCAATCTCAGTTTTCACTCTTGCTTTGTGTTAATAACCTACAGTTCACACGGTTATGAAAATGACCTGCAGAATATTACCTGCAGAATACATTGCATTTATGCTTGGATAGAGTTTTCCCATCTTTATTATTACGTATTTTTATTAATTTAGAAGCAATAATCTAAAAACAATAACTTATGTACGGTTGGAGAAATAAGTTGATTTGCTTGTTTCTTCGTAAAGTGCAGGTGCTTGGATATATTTTACTATTACTTTTTTCCCCTAGACAGTGAGTAGTTATGTAAGACAAATTTAAAAAAAAAGTTACATTAATGTGGACTTGATAGCAAAAGTTGAACTTTCAGGGAGTTTCTGAATAGATTGCAATATTTTTGCATAAAATTTAGTTTTATTATTGTCACTTCAGAAAAAAACTTATTTGACTTTACAATAAAAATATAGTTTTCTATTTAATGATTACCATAGAACTGGGTTTTTTGCACAGAGTTGAAACTTTTTTTTTTCCATACCTTGAATCTATTGATTTTCTTTTTTTAATTCAGATGAATATGAGGGTACACATGTTTAGGTTACATTGTTTTCACTTCGGAGGTGAAGTTCAGGTTGTAGTTGAGCCCTGCACCCTGGGGCGTGCTGAACACCCCCACATTGTGCAGATTAAGTGAGATTCCCCCAATCACCCTGCCTCTTACTCCCTTTTCTCTCCCCCTTGCTGGACTATATTTGTGTGTTTTCTTTCATATGGGCATGTAGTTGTTTGCATATTGGTTTCATACTAGTATGAGTACATTGGATACTTTCTTTGCCATTCTTAAGATAGTTTACTAAGAAGAATGTGTTTCAAGAGTTGACACTTTTTATTGTAACTGCCTGAAAATCTGGCAGCTTCCACATATCCTACCAGTCATTCTGGTATGGAAAATGTGGTTCACCTCAATGCCAAGTGCAATGTTGGGAAAGTGCCCAGACCGCACTTCAACTTGGGGGAAAGCTCCATGGCTGGATCAGCAAGGCTGCTGTTGGAGCAAGGCTGGGAAACGATGCCAAATGGGCCACCTATTTTCTGACTTTGACCAACCTTATTGCATCCAAAACTAAATTTAAAATCATATTTTTCTCCCCCCCCCCTTTGGATCTTTCTCTCATTAACGTATCTTATAGGTTACTTTGCATTCATTTTCAGATCTTTTGGGATTTTCTTTTTCTTTGTAATGATTTTTATGTTCACTACATTGTAATGTAAATTTTTCTTATTGCTGTTTCACTTGGCACTCATTAGGGACAGTTAATTTGAGAAGCTGGATGCTCTATTTTGAAATAACATCAGCGTTTTTTGCACTGGTGTCTGCTTCTCCCTTCTCCCTGTTCTTTGCGTCTATAAACCTTATTCAATTTCTTTTAGCTCCTCAGCCTCCCCTCTATGCCTTTTAATTCCTCTTCACGTTCCTTTTTGCCTGTCTGTGTCACACTAGCAAATTCTCTGTGTTCCATTTCCCACCACTCCAATTCCCTGTCGACCAGGGACACGGGAGTCTATATGAAAGAGCTGTTGAAAATGTTCATTTTAGCAACATTACATTTCTATTTCTATCATTTCTAACAATTAAAGATATTGCACAATGAGTATTTGGCCCTTGGAACAAGGCTCTGTCCCTTCATTCTCCGTTAGTTCCTTAGTGTATAATAAACTTACATCACTACATACTCAGGATGGAGAAGTTACGCACAGGAGCGGATGCTCAGAAGTGATCCCAACACACACACCAGGGCATAGGAATGACATCTTCACAGCAAAACCCCAGAATTCTAGCTATCACAGCTTTAGTCATTATTAGCATCAGGTGACCCTCTTCCCTGTTTTATTTGTTAGGTTTTGTAGAATCACAGCAGATTCTTGAGGAAATCATTCATTTTTGACCAGTTGTCTGTAAACAACGTCTGTTTTGGTTTTCTTTCTTTTGGTCTCTCTTTCCTGAATTTTCTCAACATTCAGCCCTTCAGCCCTTCCAGGAGCAAGTGCAGGCCCAGCGATACCTGCACTTGCTCCTGAAAGGGCTTTCTGGTCCCAGGCAACTTCCTTCCGCTGTGACTGTGCCCTCCTGGGTCTCCTTCCCTCTGCGAGTCTACGAGCATCAGCACTTTTCATGCTCTTTTTCATTCCCGTATTTCACGGGCCCACCTGGTACAAAAGAACTGGCTTAAGTCAGAAAAAATTGTAATGATGTTGGGACAAAATAGGAAGTGTTCAGAGGATGAGATGATGTGAGTTGGGCCCACACGTTTATAGATCAAGCCACCAGGTTTGTCTCACTTAAGAGACCGATTATTTTTTCTTTTATTTTTAGTAAAATGAATCGGTAACTTTTAAAAATGAAAGGGTACAAATTCATACAGACTCATCTAAAGATTTTCTTTATAGAAAACAAAATCTGGCAATCAGGAGCCCGTTATCCTATCAGGCAAAATTGTCTGCCTCACTTACATTATGTGCCAGCCCCACAGCATTTGAGTTTGGACCCTGCACAGGAATGCCGGGGTGGGGGGAACCAGACTGTCTTCGCCTCTCCCTCTAAGCTGACTTCCCAGGTTGTTTCATCTGCTCTCAGAATTTTCTTTTCCCAACAAACTGAAACTAGTACCTTCCCTCATTTGATGTACTAGTTATGATAAGTTAACTCCCCAAACTCAGAGCCTAGACAAAGATTTATTTTTTGTTCTTTCAAAATTGGCTGTAAATTCAGTTGACTCTGTCAGACAACTTTGCCCCCACGCCACAAATAACCCCACCCAGGATGCTTCAGTCTTGTGTCCCCATCAGCATAAGGCATCACCTTCTCCCTCAATCACTATGGTAAGAAAAATGTGAAGGGGTGGGGGTGTTCAAACCAGAAATTAAAGACATGGGCCTAGAAAGGACGTATGCACCTTTATGAAGAACACATGGTCCACAAAGAGTTAACGGTGAGGGTACAGAATTGCAGTTTTCCACGCAGGGGCCCAGGAGATGGAAAACAAATCAGTGAACAAACGTGATGGCTCTGTACCTGCAGAACTGCGGCATATTCTGTCTCCTTTCAGCTTCTTTTGACTCTTCTGCAATCTATTCTCCTCCCAGAAACCAGAATAGTACTTGAAAATGCACATTTTATTTCACAATCCCCAGCTTAAATTTTTTTTCAATGATTTCTCATTGCTTTTTGGAGACATTCCAGTATTTTAGCATGCATTATAAGACCTGCTTGATTGCTTTCATTTTATAACACTCTTCCCCAAAATGCATTTCCCAGCTACTCTGGCCTTTCTTTCTGTTTCTGGAACACAGCAAATTCATTCCAACTTGAGAAATGTACTCCTTCTGACTGGTAGCTTTTTCTAATACCACCCTTCACTCAATAGACATTTAATTTTTCTATTTTCTTTTTTGCTTTTTAAAATGGTTCAATAAACATGATCACATACTCAGCTATTTCTACATTTCCACAATTTTCTGAAATTCAAATTTCAAGTTAAAAAATATTTTGAGATTCTATATATCTATGTTTTAATTACTCTTAATAAGAACTCTAAAAATCACACACCCACCTGTAGTATACATGTGCATTACATTAATTCATTTACTAAGTTTCTGTGTCAGGTAATAATATTTATTGCAAACCCACTATGCAGTCCTATGAAAAATGAGCGTTATCATTGGAAATAATAAAAAGTTTGCTGGTTTGAAAAGTAAAAATGTCTTGAGTGCATAATTATCTCCCTTTGACATTTTATGGGTCGAAATATTTATATTTATTCATATACTTAGCAGCCATTTGTTTGTATACTTCTCATATCATTCCCACTTCTATGTTGAAATTTTAAATTCCTTATTGATTGTTGAAGTAAATGAGGGCTGAGAATGAGTGGATTGCTGTCTTCACCAAAGTGGTTATTCACGTTCTTAAGACATTCACATGTCTGTCATTAAAACAAACATTTGAAACTAATTGAAAAAACTAATTGAAAAGATCTAAAAAATTCCAAGGAGTTCAAAATGGGGTATTGCGGTAAAAATAGCAATTTTTATGGCGCGGTCTTTCACTATACATAAGAAGAGAGAAATAGGATGGTATGTGGAGGAAAGTGGAGTCAAGTCTCTGTGTCTCTCTTTCCCTCTCTATATATGTTACATACACACACACATGCATATGTCTGTTACATATTTCATTGTGCATTTTATATATATTTATATTATGACCACATGATGTGCTTATGAAGTGGTAAGGTATACTTGAAATACATTCTGGGCCTGCAAGTTGCATGCGACATGTTCGCGTTGCAGCTTACCTTTGCCTTGTTACAATAAAATAATTATACGTACAAGATAGAAGGAGGAAGATAAAAGGGATAAAGCCAGAAATGTTAGCATTGGAGCTGCTCTTTTTACAGTGGCTCTGAGATTTGTGGTTTCAGATAGTTTCTTGGGACACATTTCTTAACTAACTGAACTCTAATCCACACAATTACTTATATCATATACAAATACAAATGCTTCGTAGGTGTATCAATCAGGGCTCAACCAGAGAAACAGAACCACTGGGAAGTGTACACTGAGAGTTTTATTGCCAGGACTAGACTTACACAGTGGGAGGCCTGAACGGCTAAGTCCAAATCCTACAGGACAGGCATGGTTTTCCCATCAGAATAGCCTCCTCTCTACTCATAAGGCCTTTAGTAATTGAATTGAGCTCACCCAGACTGTTTAGGAAAATCTCAGCTGATGATGGACTTTAACCACATGTACAACCTACCTGGATTACTGTTCAATTCAACAACCAGAGACCAAATCTAGCCAATTCAATATATCAAAAAACCATCACAGCTGGTTAGAAAATGCCTCACTTTGATTAAGGCAACGCCTTCTCAAGTCGGTATAATTAGGCTATTTCAACAATTAGGAAAGTCTTCAAAATTTGCTTAAAAACCTGTTAAAATATTTTCCAAGGAGAGCCGGACAGTTCCTAAGGACCATTCCAAGTCCGTGACACACGCTGAAGCCTTCCAGCAAGGCTCTTTTCTTTTCTCATCATCAGTGGTACTCGTATTGTTTTTTTCCTTTTTTTTTGTTTTTTTGCAGTTTTTGGCCGGGCTGGGCTTGAACCTGCCACCTCCGGCATATGGGGTCGGTGCCCTACTCCTTTGAGCCACAGGCGCCGCCCTGTTTTTTCCCTTCTTTCTCCTCTTATTTCCTTCATGGCTTCCACTTCCTCCATTGTCTTCCTAATCCATTTCCTTCCTTCTTTATTTCAAGCTGATGAGTTGAGCATGAGATTTATGTTATGATGAGGTCTTTTATATTTGTTACACTAAATTACATAAAAATGTTTAAAACTTTTTTCTTAGGGTGGCGCCTGTGGCTCAAAGGAGTAGGGCCCCAGCCCCATATACCGGAGGTGGTGAGTTCAAACCCAGCCCCAGGCAAAAAAAAAAAAAAAAAAAAAAAAATTTCTTACAAAGTGTATGTCCTTAATGATGACACCAGGCATAATTGGGATTCTTAACCATCACCGTGGATACACCGTTATTATGTTACTAACCAGATTATCAAACTGGATTCTTCTGCCCATGGTTAACCTAATCCAATATTTGCTATTTCCAGTATCTGGACAAATAGTCATACAATACATTTTGTTTTGAAGAAATTTCTTAAACATGCAAATATTTTATTAAGTAAATAATTAGTTTAATAATTTTTCATGAAAGGTACTGTAACAAACTGGAAAAAATGTCTTTAAGATGCTTTTTGCAAATAAATGTTTAAAAAAATGTTCCAAAAAGATCTCTCTACTTGCTCAATTAGGCCCTTGGGAATAACAACCCAAGAAATACTATTTAATAATGAATACTATTGCACTCTTACAATAAACCAGGTATTCTGCTAAGGGCTATACATACCTCAT
The DNA here is from genome assembly GCF_027406575.1 of Nycticebus coucang. Taxonomy (NCBI): domain Eukaryota; kingdom Metazoa; phylum Chordata; class Mammalia; order Primates; family Lorisidae; genus Nycticebus; species Nycticebus coucang. The sequence goes on from NC_069789.1 coordinate 1,101,965, forward strand.
CTCATAAATCTTAACGTCTCATGTTATTATGTAAGCTAAAAATAAACAATTTCTTATAAAATATCCCAACCCCAAATAGTATGAAGCACAAAAACAAGAAAACTGGATAGGGCAAACAAGCCCAATAAAGTTTCATGAGCTGGAATATGTACAGTAGCATTTTTCCCATTTGTGAAGAAAAATAATAGAATTCTCACATAAATTTGATTGGATTTTGACTACAGTACATTACTTAAACATTCATTTTTACTTCAACTTGTTTATCTGTTGTTTAGGATACAGGATACTGCATCCTCATTTGTAAGTGAATTATGTTTGTAATTTCCCCTTTATAATAATATATTTTTTCCAATTTAAGATTGGAAATTTCCAGATTAAGTAGAATGATTTTGAAGTATTTCTTCTTTTTCTATTGTCTATAAGATTTGGCATGATCTGTTTTTTGAAATTATCTTTTATTTTTATTTATAAATATTAGTTGTCTATTCTTTGATACTTTGGGAAAAAATAAGAAGAAGAAAGTTAATTGATGACTCCATACTGAATCTCAGAGTCAAAGCATTCTATAATGGACATACTCTCCTTTGACAATAGAATGTTACTTTCTTTGCATTACTATTATTATTGTTGCTTAATACTTCATTGCAGAAATTGTCTGATTTCTTTTCTGAATGTACTTGTCTTCGTTCATTCTTTGAGAGGTTTTTGTTTCTGGTCCCTATCTTAAACATTGTTATTGTTGTTAAATTTTAAGGCTTTTTAATTTTGTGAAGGCAAAAAGTGGAAGCCTAATGAACATGTGTTTATATGTGAAAATTAAAAAAAAAAAATCTCATTGCCTGCAGGCTAAGTGAATTTTAGAAAGGATCAGGGTAATTAAATTATATTTAATTTTTATGTATTTTTCCAGTCTTATTAAAATGCAATTGACAAATAAGAATTGCATATATTTCTTATATACATACATATGTAAATACCTTTGAAATGATTACCACAATCATCAAATTAACATGTCTGTCACCTTATGTGCTTCCCAATTTGTGCGTCAGTGATAAGAACATTTAAGATCTTAACCAATTTCTAGTATGCAATATCGCGTTCACTGTAATAATCAAGTTATACCTCAGGTCTCCAGAATTATTCATCCAGCACAGCTGAAGCTTTGCACCCAACATATCTCCACTTCCCTTTTCCTGAATCCACTGGCAGCCACCGTTCTATTCCACATTCCTGAGTGGGACATTTTTAGAATCCAAATAGGGATAAAATCACGCCGTATTCCTCTTCCTCTGCTTAGCTTATTCCGCTTAGCACAATTCCCCCAGGTTAATTCATGGTGTAGCTAATGACAAGATTTCCTTCCTTATTAAAGTAATCTGTTAGTAACCTTTCTCTCTGTGTGTATATCAACTTTCTACGTTCTTTCATGCACTAGGGGCATACACTGACTCCACATCTTGGCTGTTATGAACAATGCCACAGTCATGTATTTGGTTTCAGTTTTAAATCAACATACGCACTCAGGAGATATATTCTCCTGAGTAAATTATCTCAAGAATGGAGGAAAAGTATCCTATATACTCAGTACTTCTATGAAACCAACTTATATTTACTCACACAACTTATATTTATGCACACTTCTTCTATGAAAGATAGAACACAACTATATAGCCCAGGATGACGGAGAGAAATGGATGGGAAGGGAGGGGAGGAGGGAGGTTTGGCAGAGGGAGGGTAAAAGGCGGGACCACACCTATGGAGCAAATGACAAGGGTACAAGTCAAATCTGTCAAGTGTAGAACATAAATGTCTTAACACAATAATCAAGTAAATGAGGTGAAAGCTGTGTTGATTGGTTTGATGTAACCATCTCACATTGTATTAAAAAAAGTCAACACATTGTACCCCACATATGCGTAAATCTATTCATGATCTATGTGTATATGACTTCATAAAAAAAGAAAAATATATAATACAGAAAAGATAATTTTCTATGAATAGAATGGAAAAACGATCAGTTCTGAATATCGTTCCCTTGTTAAACATAGCTCTCATAGCCAACCGTTTTGTTAATTAATTTGAGTAAGCTTGAACAAAGAGTCTCTTTAATACCTCACAGGTAAGTAGGAAAATTAGAACCAAAGTCAACAGACAGTAACTACTATTTCTCCGAGTGCTCCATTTTCAACAAGGCAATGATTCTTAAGACAACACAATTCCTTCAAATGTATGCATATTTACGTTTTTAAGTTTTTTAGTAAATCATAGCTGTGTACATTAATGCAATCATGGGGCACCATACACTGGTTTTATAGACCATTTGACATATTTTCATCACACTGGTTAATATAACCTTCCTGGCACAATAACACAATAACTGAGAAAATTCCAGGAAGGCTATGCATATTTATTTAGAGGAAATTTCTATAATTAAGTAATTTTTCAAGATAGAAAATAATTAAAAGAAATTTGCGATTGTCATTCACTAGTCTCCCCTCTGAGGAGCTGAAAAGGATGAAAGTGGTACATTCCGTGATGAATAATAAAACAAATGACCCTACTTCAGAGACTCAGCTGCACAGCTGCTGTCCAGGAGGCCGAGAACACTTGCTTGGAAGGTATTAGGGGCAGGTACTTGGAAACTGTGTTTGTGCTCTTCACAATGATCACACTCAAAATATTGTTTCACTCTGAGTGTTCTATTTCTTTACCCATTTAGCTAATATTTATTGTATTCATTTTTTTTTATTTTATTTTATTTTTTATTGTTGGGGATTCATTGAGGGTACAATAAGCCAGTTACACTGATTGCAATTGTTAGGTAAAGTCCCTCTTGCAATGATGTCTTGCCCCCATAAAGTGTGACACACACTAAGGACCCACCATCCTCCCTCCATCCCTCTTTCTGCTTCCCCCCCCCATAACCTTGTCATTAATTGTCCTCATATCAAGATTGAGTACATAGGATTCATGCTTCTCCATTTCTGTGATGCTTTACTAAGAATAATGTCTTCCACATCCATCCAGGTTAATACGAAAGATGTAAAGTCTCCATTTTTTTTAATGGCTGAATAGTATTCCATGGTATACATATACCACAGCTTGTTAATCCATTCCTGTGTTGGTGGGCATTTAGGCTGTTTCCACATTTTGGCAATTGTAAATTGAGCTGCAATAAACAGTCTAGTACAAGTGTCCTTATGATAAAAGGATTTTTTTCCTTCTGGGTAGATGCCCAGTAATGGGATTGCAGGATCAAATGGGAGGTCTAGGTTGAGTGCTTTGAGGTTTCTCCATACTTCCTTCCAGAAAGGTTGTACTAGTTTGCAGTCCCACCAGCAGTATAAAAGTGTTCCCTTCTCTCCACATCCACGCCAGCATCTGCAGTTTTGAGATTTTGTGATGTGGGCCATTCTCACTGGGGTTAGATGATATCTCAGGGTTGTTTTGATTTGCATTTCTCTAATATATAGAGATGATGAACATTTTTTCATGTGTTTGTTAGCCATTCGTCTGTCGTCTTTAGAGAAAGTTCTATTCATGTCTCTTGCCCATTGATATAAGGGATTGTTGGCTTTTTTCATGTGGATTAATTTGAGTTCTCTATAGATCCTGGTTATCAAGCTTTTGTCTGATTGAAAATATGCAAATATCCTTTCCCATTGTGTAGGTTGTCTCTTTGCTTTGGTTATTGTGTCCTTAGCTGTACAGAAGCTTTTCAGTTTAATGAAGTCCCATTTGTTTATTTTTGTTGTTGTTGCAATTGCCATGGCAGTCTTCTTCATGAAGTCTTCCCCCAGGCCAATATCTTCCAGTGTTTTTCCTATGCTTTCTTGCAGGATTTTTATTGTTTCATGCCTTAAGTTTAAGTCCTTTATCCATCTTGAATCAATTTTTGTGAGTGGGGAAAGGTGTGGGTCCAGTTTCAGTCTTTTACATGTAGACATCAAATTCTCCCAACACCATTTATTGAGTAGGGAGTCTTTCCCCCAAGGTAAGTTCTTGTTTGGTTTATCAAAGATTAGGTGGTTGTAAGATGTTAGTTTCATTTCTTGGTGTTCAATTCGATTCCAAGTGTCTATGTCTGTGTTTTTGTGCCAGTACCATGCTGTCTTGAGCACTATGGCTTTGTAGTACAGACTAAAATCTGGTATGCTGATGCCCCCAGCTTTATTTTTGTTACTAAGAACTGCCTTAGCTATACGGGGTTTTTTCCGGTTCCATACAAAATGCAGAATCATTTTTTCCAAATCTTGAAAGTACGATGTAGGTACTTTGATAGGAATGGCATTGAATAGGTAGATTGCTTTGGGAAGTATAGACATTTTAACAATGTTGATTCTTCCCATCCATGAGCATGGTATGTTCTTCCATTTGTTAATATCCTCTGCTATTTCCTTTCTGAGGATTTCATAGTTTTCTTTATAGAGGTCCTTCACCTCCTTCGTTAGGTATATTCCTAGGTATTTCATTTTCTTTGAAACTATGGTGAAGGGAGTTGTGTCCTTAATTAGCTTCTCATCTGGACCGTTATTGGTGTATACAAAGGCTACTGACTTGTGGACATTGATTTTATATCCTGAAACATTACTGTATTTTTTGATGACTTCTAGGAGTCTTGTGGTTGAGTCTTTGGGGTTCTCTAAGTATAAGATCATGTCGTCAGCAAAGAGGGAGAGTTTGACCTCCTCTGCTCCCATTTGGATTCCCTTTATTTCCTTGTCTTGCCTAATTGTATTGGCTAGAACTTCCAGCACTATGTTGAATAGTAAAGGTGACAGAGGACAACCTTGTCTGGTTCCAGTTCTAAGAGGAAAAGCTTTCAGTTTTACTCCATTCAGTAAAATATTGGCTGTGGGTTTGTCATAGATAGCTTCAATCAGTTTTAGAAAGGTGCCACCTATGCCTATACTCTTCAGTGTTCTAATTAGAAAAGGATGCTGGATTTTATCAAATGCTTTTTCTGCATCTATTGAGAGGATCATATGATCTTTATTTTTGCCTCTGTTAATATGGTGGATAACGTTTATGGACTTGCGTATGTTAAACCAGCCTTGCATCCCTGGGATGAAGCCTACTTGATCATGATGAATGACTTTTTTGATGATAAGCTGTAATCTATTGGCTAGGATTTTGTTGAGAATTTTTGCATCTATATTCATGAGTGAGATTGGTCTGAAATTCTCCTTTTTGCTTGGGTCTTTTCCTGGTTTTGGTATCAGGGTGATGTTTGCTTCATAGAATGTGTTGGGGAAGATTCCTTCTTCCTCAGTTTTTTGGAATAATTTCTGCAGTACAGGAATAAGCTCTTCCTTGAAGGTTTGATAGAATTCTTGAGTGAAGCCATCTGGACCAGGGCATTTTTTAGTTGGAAGCTTTTTTATTGTTTCTTTGATCTCAGTGCTTGAAATTGGTCTGTTCAGGAGGTCTATTTCTTCCTGGCTAAGTCTAGGGAGAGGGTGTGATTCCAGATATTGATCCATTTCCTTCACATTGTCAAATTTCTGGGCATAGAGTTTCTGGTAGTGTTCAGAGATGATCTCTTGTATCTCTGTGGGATCAGTTGTTATTTCTCCTTTATCGTTTCTGATTGAGGTTATTAGAGATTTTACTTTTCTATTTCTAGTTAGTCTGGCCAATGGTTTATCTATTTTATTTATTTTTTCAAAAAACCAACTCCTTGTTTCATTAATTTTCTGAATGATTCTTTTGTTTTCAATTTCATTGATCTCTGATTTGATATTGGAGATTTCTTTTCTTCTACTGAGTTTAGGCTTAGATTGTTCTTCTTTTTCCAATTCCATAAGACCTCTTGTGAGATTGTTGATGTGCTCTCTTTCTGTTTTTCGAATGTAGGCATCTAAAGCGATGAATTTTCCTCTCAAAACTGCTTTTGCAGTATCCCACAGGTTTTGGTAGCTTGTGTCTTCATTGTTGTTATGCTCAAGGAAGTTAATGATTTCTGTTTTATTTCTTCCTGCACCCATCTGTTATTCAACAGAAGATTGTTTAGTTTCCATGCCTTTGGGTGGGGTTGAGCATTTTTGTTAGAGATGAGTTCCACCTTTAGTGCCTTATGGTCTGAAAAGATACAAGGTAAAATTTCAATTCTTTTGATTCTGTTGATATTTGTTTTGTGTCCCAGGATATGATCAATTTTGGAGAATGTTCCATGGGGTGATGAGAAGAATGTATATTCTTTATCTTTGGGGTGAAGTGTTCTATATACGTCTATCAAGCATAGTTGTTCTAGGGTCTCATTTAAATCTCTTACATCTTTGTTTAATTTCTGTTTAGAGGATCTGTCCAGCTCTGTAAGAGGTGTGTTAAAGTCCCCTGTTATGATGGTATTATCAGATATCATATTGCTCAGACTGAGTAAGGTCTGCTTCAAGAATCTGGGAGCATTTAAATTTGGTGCATAAATATTTAGAATTGAAATGTCTTCTTGTTGTAGTTTTCCCTTGACCAATATAAAGTGACCATCTTTGTCTTTTTTGACTTTAGTTGCTTTAAATCCACATGTATCTGAAAATAAGATTGCAACTCCTCTTTTCTTCTGAATTCCGTTTGCCTGAAAAATTGTCTTCCAACCCTTGACTCGGAGCTTTAATTTGTCTTTTGAAGCCAGGTGTGTTTCTTGCAGACAGCAAATGGATGGCTTGTGTTTTTTACTCCAGTCAACCAATCTATGTCTCTTCAGTGGGGAATTGAAGCCATTAACATTTATTGAGATAATTGATAAGTGTGGTAGTATTCTATTCGTCTTATTTGGTGAGAGTCCATTGCTTAGTTTTATCTTTTGCATCAGTGTGGAGGTTAGGTTCTGTCCTTTGATTTCTGAGTTCTTACTTTGCTGCTGATCCATTGTGGTGGTCAGTGTGCAGAACAGGTTGAAGTATTTCCTGTAGAGCTGGTCTTGTTGTGGCAAATTTCCTCAATGTTTGTATATCCGTAAATGATTTGATTTCTCCGTCAATTTTGAAGCTTAGCTTAGCAGGGTACAGGGCTGAAAATTGTTCTGTTTTAGTAGATTAAAGGTAGATGACCATTGTCTTCTTGCTTGGAAAGTTTCATTAGAGAAGTCTGCGGTCACTCTGATGGATTTGCCCCTGTAGGTCAACTGGCGCTTACTCCTGACAGCTTGCAGAATCTTTTCTTTTGTCTTGACTTTGGACAGGTTCATCACAATGTGTCTTGGAGAAGCTCGGTTAGAGTTGAGGCGACCCGGGGTCCGATATCCCTCTGAAAGCAGTGTGTCAGAATCTTTGGTGATGTTTGGGAAATTTTCTTTTATAATATTCTCTAGTATGGCTTCCATTCCTCTGGGGCATTCTTCTTCCCCTTCTGGAATTCCTATAACTCGTATGTTGGAACGCTTCATAAAGTCCCATAATTCTGACAGTGAACGTTCTGCTTTCTCTCTCTTCTTTTCTGCCTCTTTTACTGTCTGAGTTATCTCAAGAACTTTGTCTTCTACCTCTGAAATTCTTTCTTCTGCATGGTCTAACCTGTTGCTGATACTTTCCATTGCATCTTTAAGTTCCCTAATTGACTGTTTCAGTTCCTTCAGGTCTGCTATATCCTTTTTATATTCTTCATATCGTTCATCTCTGATTTGATTCTGTTTTTGGATTTCCTTTTGGTTATTTTCCACTTTATTAGCAATTTCCTTCATTGTTTCCATCATTTCTTTCATTGTTTTCAACATGTGTATTCTAAATTCCCTTTCTGTCATTCCTAACATTTCTATACTGGTGGAATCATCTGCAGTAGCTACCTCATGGTCCCTTGGTGGGGTTGTTCTAGACTGGTTCTTCATGTTGCCTGGAGTTTTCTGCTGATTCTTCCTCATGAGTGATTTCTTTTATCTGTTTCCTTGCCCTAATTTTCCTTTCACTTCCTCTTGCTCTTTAAGTTCTTGTGCCTGTGGACTAAGGGTTACAGGACCAGAAGGGTGAGAAGGTTGAAGAGCAAAAAAAGGGGATGAAAGAAAGGAGGACCGAGTGATAAGAAAAAAAGAAAGATAGAGAAAGGAGAGGGGGTGGGTATAAGGAATATTGACAAAAAGAAGAGAGGCACAGAAAGAGGGAGACAGGGCAATATAGGTGTACAGTAGGGTTCTGTGACACAACCTTAAAAAACCTCACCTTCTGGGGTGCCCAGTTGCGTGGTTCCCTTGAGGTCAGCAGCTCTTTGCTAACCTGATCAGACACAGTACCCCACCTCCACCAAGTAGAGAGGAAAGACAAAAATGCTATAAATCAAACCAAAACAAGCAAACAGAAAACTTTACAGGGATAAAATTGGGTGAAAAACCAAATTATATCGGTAGAAACACTAGCAAAAATGAAGTTGAAGTTATTAAAAAAGGCAGCAATGGGAAATTATAATTAAACTAGGAAAATTGAGAAAGAAAAAGGGATCTGTGTGGAAAAGATTGAAATTAAAAAAACAAAAGAACATCAGCAATGTCAAAATAAACAAACAAAAAAAAACAACCAAACAAAAAAAAAAAGAAAAAAATACACAACCAAAAACAAAGCAGTTTGTATATGTTATTGAATATTGTCTGGGCAACACGTGGTCTTCTGGGGTATGAGATGTTAGTCACAGTTCTGATACGAGTGGAGGCTGCTGATTTCTCAAACCCCAGCAGGTAGACACCCTAAATCTCTCTTCAGCCTACTTAAAAGGCACTTTGAACTTGTAAACTTGCTGAGCAGAAGCTTTCCCAGCTTTCTCGCTGGAATCGCTGCTGAAGTGGCTATCCACTTACCCAGTGTGCCAAAACCGGTCTCACTCTGCCCCTGAGGGTTAGGGCTGCAAGGCGGCTCAGACTCCACCCTTAGGCTACTTGGTTGCTGGGTTACCAGCTCCCACCCGTTTCTAGCTCTGCGACCCTGAGGGCGGAGCTTGCCGGGGCAGATCACTGACAATGGATCCGTGTGACCCGCCGCCAAACTCTATTAGCTCTGTCTGGCTCAGCGGCTCAGACTGGGGCCCTAGACAAAGGCCAAAGTTCTCCGCACTCCCGCTCAGGCCTTCCCCAAGGCAGTTCAACTCAGTGCCAAGTCCAAGGACATCAAAACAGTTCACAGGTAAGGCCTTTCTGGTTTGCAGTCTCGCTGCTACTGAACTTAACAGTTTTGGGCGGGTTTAGACGGATTGAACACACGCGACCACTTGCCGGTTTTCCACGGTTTTAGTCCTCCTCTTGGGGTCCAGAAGTCTCTCGCTGACTCCCTGTATCCTCATAGGAGTGATGATAGGCAGTTCCCACCAGCCAGAGATGCCTGGAGTCCTATCTCCCCAGACTCACGGTGCCCAGATGCAAGGAAGCTGTTACTCGGCTGCCATCTTGCTCCGCCTCCTATTTATTGTATTCTTAGTAAAGAGCTAGGCACTAGGAATGCACAATAGGGCACAATCAGAGACAAGAGGAGAGAATTAGGGAAAACATAATTCACACCTTTTACTCCAACTTTGCACTGACTTATATGTTTTACTTTTATGATATTTAAAGTTTATTTTTACTTTAATATGCAGCTATATTATGCATCATGCAATATTCCTGAAACATGTTTCAGAATCTTGCTGCTTACTTGGCTTCTAATATCAAGGATTTCATTTTCCTGGTGAACGTTGTGAAAGTTCTTTTTTTTTTTTAGTTTTTCTCTAGAGTGACTTGTCTCTGCTGAGCCCATGACACTAACTTCCTTGGAGAACACAAGATGTTAAAGTGTTCAGGACTAAGTACCTGAGAGCAACTGAACGTGTGTTTAACCTGGAGCTATGTTTCACCTCGAGGCGCTTTCTCTGTCTCTCCCTCTCTGTACTAACCAGGAAGCCACCAAACCCTCTCTCATTCAATTATTCCTTGTCGGTCACCCAAGGATCTTTGCTCACAACAAACTACCCAACTTTAATGCTCAACATATTAAAAATCCCCTCTTTCTTTTCTCTGAATTTCCAGAGCATCTTGTAGGAAATAACAAACTTATTCCATCTACCGTAATAAATAATGAGCAATAGAAATACCATTTTTTTGCACATCATTTCAAACATAGTTAGAATTGATGTAGTAAATGATGATGTTTATATTTTCGTAGCCTGAATGCTTATTCTGAATAGTTTTCATACGACCACTTCAAGATGGTTGATTTCACTACAGTGCGGGAGTGTGTGTTTTGCTCTCTGTGGACTGCTTAGCATACGGGAGACAGGATATTCATCTCTGAGACGGCTCTTTATGCATTACACTGTATCCATGTGAGCTAGCACTCTTAAATTGTGTGTCTTACTCAAGGGTCACTATAAAACGCTTCATGTAAAATTACAAAAGCACTTTTAGGATCCTTGAGATTGATTGAATCATAAATATACAAGGAAACTCAGTTCATAAAACGTCACTGGACTGTTAAGTTGAATCCCTCATGATTCAAACTCCACTTGTATTTATACCAGTAGGTCTGCCCAGGATAACCACATGTTATTCCAGATAATTTTCAGGAGAACACAGATGTGTCAGCACCGCAGGAGAAATAAGACATACAGTGCAAATGTTTAGTACAATATAGCCTAAACTTATGAATTATTTAAAATTTGTTTTCTATGATTCTATAGAATGTGTGTGCTATTTTAATTTTATCTCTCTCTCTCTTACACCCACAGCCACCACCCCAGGAAAAAAGTCCAGGCAGGTGTTCAAAAATATTATGCAAAAATGGAACTTGCATCAAAGCCTGATTATTCCTAATATGCGACCCTCTTTCATATGTCAGACTTCTATTAAAATCTGATACGATGCAAAGGTAATTTATAAATCACATAATATCATAAAACAATTACATTATAATGTAATTTAATAATAGTATGTAATAACTCAAACTACTTGAAAATTAATATCCCTCCAGCTGGGAGAGAAAAGCCTTCCCTTGCTCCAAGGGGGGGGGAATCTAGTGATGTGACAAGAGGTTTTGAATCTCTTCCTGTGAACTAGGGGAGCTGATGACCCTCTCTGCCTCCGAGAAAGAAAGGGATAATAATAACCGGATAGCTTAGGGCAGCTTATGCTCAATGTTTATAACTCTGAGGAGTGAAGAAAGGATTGCTAGCTTTTGGGCTAGAAAAACTAGTCTCTAAAATAGTTCTCAGGTACTTAAAACATATTACTACCTTTTTAAACCATCTGGCATTCTTGGGACTTGGCATAACCAATGATCTCCCTGTAACTGAGTCCAAAGACCACAGCACTAGCCTCCTGTGTGAGCTGGGTTGGAAAATCACAAGCTCTCTGAAGGCGTGTCAATGGCTATATTCCTAATATATAATACACCTACTGTAGCCAATGTTCATTAATTTTGTTAAGAATGCCAGATATCTTTGCATCAGCAATGCAATCCAAGAACGTGGATTTAAAAAAAAAAATAAAAGAAAGTGGATTTTGTTGTTACAATTTTGTGTCCGTCATTTGCTAATTTTAATATAAGTATCAACGACTTTTAAAAATCAGAGAGAGTTCCAGTGATTCTAGCCTTATATTAAAAGAGGCTACATGAAATTCATCCCATAGAACAACCAAACCTACATATTGCAAGGGTACATATCAAATCTATTCAGTGTGGAGTATAAATGTCTTAACACAATGATTAAGGAAGTGAGGTGAAGGCTCTGTTAACCAGTTCGATGTAAGCATTCCAAATTGTATGTAAAATCAGCACATTGTACCCCATAAATGCATTAATGTATACAGTTATGATTCAATAAAAAGAAAAAAAAGAACAATCAAATCTATTTACAAAATCCCCAAACCATACAAAGAAGAGGATATTAGTTCAATATATTAAAATATGTGACACATATAGGCATCCAAATAAATTGAAGATGTATTTTACATGCTGCTATGTAGTATGGATGGGATAAGGGATATGGGCTTATAATATTTTCCTCAAAATGATGATAAATGAGGAAATACTATTCTTGGAATATATCTATACTATCTGAACAAAAACATCTTTTTGACTGATACATTAAATTTTGTACCACGATGATAATAATCGATGTCTACCAATTTATTGTCCCCAGAAAGTATGTTTGGCAGCCGGAAACAATACAACATAGAATCATATGCATGTATGTGGGCGACACACACACACACATATATTCCATATTCCTACATACTAAAGATCAAATTAACAAGTTTCATGAGAAATATTATTCCACAAAATAAGAATATTTCCATAAACTAACGTTAAGTCTATACAGATTATATCCAATATGTCAACAAGAGAATAGGCATTTTGGGCTCTAAACTTAAAGAATACAAATGTTTAAAATGCATTTTAACACATTTTCCTTCCTCATTTACAAACTAAATACACTTTTTAAATACTTTAAAGTAAAAGTGATGGAATGTTTGCAAACTATGTTGCAAATCTGTAAGATGGCAAGAAAACAATGCGTTTAAAGTCTCATCATAGGAACACTCCCAGTTGATCAATATTCCCAGTTTAGCATGGTAGAGACACAGCTGGGATGATTACTTAATTTCTAGGTCTAATACCCAGAGCTAGTGACTCACTAAATCTTCAGTGCAGCTCCCGGCATTCTGCTGTACCTGACCCCGGACTAAACTTCGGGAAAAAGAGGAAAACTGCCACAGATAATGTGCCTTCATGGAAAATGTGTGTTTGAGTAAGTAAAAATGAATTAAGTGTTATTACTCAACTGGACATTTCTTTCATTTTTGAGAGAGATAAGGATAGGGTCTCTACTGAATACCCTCAGTGAAGTAGCATCCCGACCCCACTGTAAGGAGCTAGTTGTTACCATCCCCGAAAAGAGTAAGGCCCCAGGTCACAGGAGTCACAGAGCAGAGCAGTCATATCCTCCCCATAAAGGATCAAATCAGATAATGTACAAATAAAGAAACAGGAAAAACAAAATGAAATGAAACAATAACAAACAAACTAAAGCAAGATTCTTATACTTAAAACCAGAAGCCAGACAGCGGCAAAGAGGAACAATTTTATGCAAGTGTCCAGTCTTCTAAGGATCCCTGTTCAAAACTGGAAAACAGAGACTTTCCTTGAAGCCAGTTCTATTTGTTAATTTATTTATTTAATTAAATTTTCTACTTTTTATTTGAGACAGAGTCTCACTATGTCACCCTTGGTAGAGTGCCGTGGTGTCACAGCTCACAGCAACCTCAAATCCTTAAGCTTGAACAAGCCTCTTGCCTCAGCCTCTGAAGTAGTTGGGACTACAGGTGCCCACCACAACCTGATTGTTTTTATCTGTTTTTGCTAGAGACAGGGTCTTGCTTTGCTCAGGCAGTTCACCATCCTCGGCCTCCCAGAGTGCAGAGAGTGTAGGTGTGAGCCACCATGCCTGGGTCTTGAAGACAGCTCTAAGTGAACCCAGCTGACAAATTACAAGTCCTCTGAAGCAATCACGAAGAAACATTTCCAAAAGCAGAAAGAATATCGAAATCAACTCCTCTTGGTCTACTTCAGCTTGATCAAACAGAACCTTAACTTGAGCCTAAGTTCTATTGGTCCTCCAGTCATACATGGCTAGACACGTGGGGTGTTCTGAGTCACATCCCCAGCCGTGTTATGTGACATCTTCCCTGGAAAGAACTCATCAAAGGAAGGGGCAGGTGGTTAAACCTCCAAGCTCAAGCTCAGTGCAGAAGATACCCAACGTTGAGTCTAGTGACATCTGGTGGCGTGCCCATGAAATTCATTCAGGGAAGCTTCTCTATTAGGGAAGATTTTGCTGCGTAAAATTGTGTCAGGCATAATTTTTGCTTATTAATTAATTATTAATATTGTTCTTTTCTTTTGTCGCAGAGTGTCACTCTGTTGCCTGGGCTGGAGTGTTATGGTGTCAGCCTAGCTCACAGCAACCTCAAACTCTTGGTTTCAAACGATCCTCCTGACTCAGCCTCCCAAGTAGCTGGGAAGCTAAGACTACAGGTGCCAGCCACAGCGGCTGCCCGGATAATTTTTCTATTTTTAGTAGAGACTGTCTTGCTCTTGCTCAGGCTAGTCTTAAACTCCTGAGCTCAAGTCATCCTCCTGCCTCAGCCTCCCAGAGTACTGGGATTATAGATGTGAGCCAATGCACCTGCCCTTTGCTTATTAATTTAGATCCACTTACGTTTGTTGCAAAATTATTTGTAATAGTAACATAACTGCCAAACATAATAAAATTAGATTTATACATAACCTAAGTTACATTTATATATATTTGTATATATACTATATCACGTACATAAGGAGCTTGCTTAGTTTTGGTTCTTGTGTACCAATACTTTCTTCTGTCCCTAGTTTTATTCTTGCTGATGCATATCCATTAGCTGAGGATCTGTGAGTAATAAATCCTGTCTTTGTGAATCTGAAAATTCATACTTTCTTTCAATCAAAGTTTACTTTATTATAGAATTTTGGGGCTTGGCACCTGTGGCTCAAGCAGCTAAGGTGCCAGCCACATACACCTGAGCTGGCGGGTTCGAATCCAGCCCAGGTCCACCAAACAACAATGACGGCTGCAACCAAAAAATAGCCGAGCATTGTGGTGGGCACCTGTAGTCCCAGCTACTTGAGAGGCAGAGGCAGGAGAATCACTTGAGCCCAGGCACTGAAGGTTGCTGTGAGCTGATGCCACAGCACTCTATCCAGGGTGACAGCTTGAGGCTTTGTCTCAAAAAAAAGAAAAAAAAAGAATTTTGGGTTGACTCATTATCTATTCAGACATGCCAGGCCTCTGCCACTTGTGACAAGCCTGAAGTTAGTCACAGACCTTCCTTTAAAGCAGTGGTTCTCAACCTTCCTAATGGCGCGGCCCTTTAATACAGTTCCTGTGGGTCGCGACTCACAAGTTGAGAACCGCTGCTTTATTGGGACTCCGTGTTTTCCTCCTTGTAATCGTGTGTGGATGTTTTCCATATTAATTATGGTGGTATGTTAGTATCGATATACTAACGTTATATACTAATCACATGTATAAACATAGATATCTTCACGTGTGTTTGTGTACAGCCCGGGGGGTTGGTTTTATTTCCCCTAACTGGGATTAGAGATGAGTTTTCAATCTGAAGGTTTATGTTAGTCTCTCTACTATAGAATAATTTCAGCCATTATGTTATTAAGTTGTGCTTTTTCTCATCCTGTCCTTCCTTCTGTAATTCCTATTAAATGCAGGTTGCAGCTTCTCTTTATAGATCTATTATATTAAATTCCGGTAAATTCTTTCTTTTTTTCTTTCTTTCTTTTTTTTTTTTTTTTGCAGTTTTGGCCAGGGCTGGGTTTGAACCTGCCACCTCCAGCATATGGGGCCGGCGCTCTATTCCTTGAGCCACAGGCACCACCCTACATTTCACTCTTTTACGTGACTAATGTTTTTAGTGCCTATGTTTTCCATTTCTAAAATTTCAAATTGATTTTGTTTCACAAATGCACCTGTGTTTTTCCAAGACCATCGTGTTTCTGTATAAATAATCCACTTTTCATTCATTTTTTAATTCAGATTAATACAAGGGTACAAATGATGTAAGTGTGTTGTTTGTGTTTCTAAGATAAAGTCCAAGTTGTAGTTGAGCCCTTCCCCCAGGGCTGTGCTGTGCCCCTTTTGTTGTGACCTCCCCTGGAGCTCCCCAATCCCTGACCCCTTTATCCGTTCCCTCTTCCCCCATCCTTCCCACTTGAATACATTCCTGTGATTCTCTCCTGGGGGAATGCAGTTGTTTTTCTGTTGGTTTCACATTAGTAAAGAATATTATTCAGCCATAAAAATAGATGGAGATTTCACATCTTTTGTATTTACCTGGATGGAGTTGAAACACATTCTTCTTAGTAAAGTATCACAAGAATGGAAGTGCAATATTCATTTTTTATTTTAACAGATCCATTCTCTGTTTTCTTGTATCTATGAACTCTTTCTGTCATTATGAATTTTTCCTTTATTGGTTTGTTATTATTAATCATAAGCTTATCCTCAGCAGTTATTTATTTTATAAACCCTAGGCATTTAGGGGAGCAGTTTTATGTTTGGTGCTATGAAACTTTGGAAGCAGCACCAACGTTCAGCTGAGGCTTACAGTTCTGCTTGTTTAGGGGCAAACCTCCCACGCCTCAGTTTACAATATTAACTGAGTTCTCTTATTTGGATTTCTCTTACTCTCTATACCATGAACCCTCATTACAGAAAGAATTATCTTTTCCAACTTTTTTAATGTCTGTGTCTCATACATCATATATACTAAATACATACAACTTTTCATCTATTAATATATTTATTAACAACTAACCATCGTCCAACATGCACACAAAAGAGATTAATTCCATGAAACTAAAGAAGTTATATTGGCCAGGCGTGGTGGCTACATCTTTAATCCCAGCACTCTGGGAGGCTGAGGCAGGTGGATTATTGGAGCTCAGGAGTTTTAGGAGCAAGAAGAAGACCCCTATCTCTACTAAAAATAGAAAAACTAGCTAGGCGTGGTTTTGGGCATCTGTAGTCCCAGCTACTCAAGAGGCTGAGGCAGGAGGATTGTTCAAGTCCAAGAATATGAGGTTGCTGTGAGCTATGATGCCACAGCACTCTACCCAGGGTAATAAAGTGAGACTCTGTCTCAAAAAAAAAAAAGGTTATTAAAAGTCATGGTTTATATTGTGAATCTTATCCACTAAATAATATTCAATTGAAATAGAATTCTCGTTTCTCTAATATTTTTAATCTGATTTTTCTTTACACAAGTAGAGAAAGTACTACAAAATATACTTGCATAAAAGCCTCAAAGTTAAACTATCTGTCAGGTATAACGGTTTGTTCTCTCAAGCCCTCATGCAAATATTTGTTTCCCAAGAAAGCCATTACAACATGCCACTTCCCTCTAATAACAAAATGATAAGCTTATACTGAGGAAAAATAGAATTCCTAAAGGAGCAGGTACATTCTGAGTACATTAATTATGAAAACAGCTTTAAATGTTAATCTATGTACAAAACAATATCCGAAAATGAGCCTCCTGTTACATTTGCCCTGCAGTGAGATAATAGGAGGTGTTAGGAGGGAATCAAGCTGTTGGTAATCAGGCTCTGAATAAAGGATTCCAGTTCTGCAGCCTGGGCCATCCAAGAACACCTGCCATGAGATAAAGAACAACGGCGAATCATTACAATAATTTATGCTCTCCCACAGAAAGGTATAAAAGTATAGGCAGATTTTTAACTTAGTAATAAGGACTTTGCATAAATTCTTTACACAAAATCCATAAAAATTAAATATTAAAATAATAGACTTTTCCATCAACAATAATTTCAGAGCAATTAGAAAATAAAATAGTCTCATATAGGCACCTAGAATTTTAAAAGAGGCAAGGCCTATTTTAGACCAACTCTAAGGGAGTTTAATTACAGAGTTACCAGACTCAGTCTCTATATATGAATAGAATGGCTATTATTTGGGCACTAATGTCCTTAATCTGAGACATTAATGTACGTTTAGAGGGAAGGAAAATACTATGTTGCTCTCGGTGGAGTGCTGTGGTGTCACAGCTCACAGCAACCTCAAACTCTTGGGCTTAAGCAATTTTCCTGCCTCAGGCTCCTGAGTAGCTGGGACTACAGGCACCTGCCACAGTGCCCGGCTATTTTTTTTTTTTTTTTTTTTTTGTGGTTTTTGGCTGGGGCTAGGTTTGAACCCGCCACCTCCGGCATATGGGACCGGCTCCCTACTCCTTGAGCCACAGGCGCCGCCCATGCCGGCTATTTTTTATTGCAGTTGTCACTGTTGTTTAGCAGGCCCAGGCTGGGTTCAAACCTGCCAACCCTGGTGCGTGTGGCTGGTGCCATAAGCAGCATGCTACGGGCGTCCAGCCTCTCTCTCTCTCTCTTTCTGTCTCTCCCCCCAATCCCTTCTCCGTCTTTCTATATTTCTTTATGTAATTAGAAAATTAAAGAGTTCCTATAAGAAATAAAAAAAAATAGATTTGCATAAATCCTGGGACTCCTCTTCACATCAGGCAAAATTAATAAATGCCCCTAGTGCCAGAGCCAGGTTCTTGGGGGTGTTTATGATATTCCTACAGCCTTTTCCCACCACCCTCAGCGCAGGACAAGTCTTCACATCCACTTGGATGGAGCTGTTTCTCTCCTCTTTCTTGCTTGTGGTTTTCATGAATGACTATAGAATATGCTGGAATGCCACATCCTGAGATTGGGAGGGACTGACCAGATAGCCCAGGCTGTGTCCCAGTTCCCCGTAGAAAAAGGAAGGCCTCGGTGCCTGAGGCCAGCCCACCCTGCTGCCCTGTGCTGCAAAGCCCATGGCAGGCTGCTTCCTGGGCCCTCGGCTGCAGTGCACGTGGGCTATGTGCAGACAGGTCTCCCTCACCTCAGGGGACTGGCTTGAGATAAATCCTAGGCTCCGGCTGTCCATCATGGTCTGTTAGTGATAAATCCACTTCCTATAACGTGTTATGTGCGGGGGTTCTGTCTCATGGGACTCAGTTATCTTGACCAGTGCAGAGGGACCTTGCTTTGCAAAACGGGTGCAGACAGCAGGGTCTACCCAACTGAGCACAGCTTACTGTGGAAGCGGGAGGGCAAAGAGCCCTGTTCCTGACCCAGGGAGAAGACTTCAGGCTGACTGCACAGAGGCTGGACGTGTGTCAACCACAAGTCCCCGGGATGGGGCACCTATGTGATTGCTTCTTCCTAGGACCATACAGCTCAAGAAACGGCTACTGAGATGGAGCCTGCACCCATACAGCGGGCCTGCACCCACAGGGCGCTCACTGCTAAAAGGGCAGATGCAGATAAAGGCCAGGGAAGGGTTCTGCGCCTGGCTGACGTGTCTGTTGATAAGGAGACATTGCAGACCAGAATGTCTGGGACCGAGTGGTATGGGTAGTGATGGGCAAAGTCTCTGGGTCCCTGCAGGAGGCCAATGTTGGGCCTTCTCACGTGGGCAAGGCCTACTTGAGGCCTCGAGGAACTTCCTAAGCCTGAGTCGAGTTGGTGCTGTCCCCGCACTTTCACATAGGAGTGACTCCGCAAGACCCCACCTGAAACAGCCTCTGCCTGGATACAGGTGACAGGGTTAGATTTTATTGGCTTGAAGCCTGTCACCTCATTTTACCCCCTCCTTCCTGCTTCCGCCCTTTGCCCCCTAGCCGAAGTGTATAAATATTGCAGCGTGTTACAATAAAGGTGAGATCCTGCTTGGACAGCCTCCCTGCTCCCTGTGGTTTTCTTCCAGCCGCCGACACTCGCCATCCCGCTCAGCCCCTAGGACAAGGTCGAGCTGGCCCCGATCTTCCCTCAACTGCAACTGCCGGAGGACCCACAGGCCAGTGGCCCTGCACTTCTGTTTAGACCTGAGAGGGCAGCGGGGCTTCCAGACTCTTCTGGGCTTCATGGACAGTAGAACCCACGTGACAATATTTCCAGGTCCTCTTACAGGTAAAATTGACCAGCTGATACCAGGAGGTTTGGGAAGAAGTGTGATGAGTTGGTGATTTGTGGCGTTTCTCTGTTAATGGTGCTTCTCTGGCTGTGGGTGGGGCCGGCTGGGCCGTTCCAGGTGGGGTGCCCAGGGTCCCATCCCAAGTGCATTACAAGCATTGACATTCTGGCTGCTTGTGATATGGAATATCACTGCTGCTGAAAGGGATTGCGTCCCTCCCAGCAGAGAATTCCAGTGATAACTGTGGGGTGTACCCACTGCTACCTTCTGCCTGAGCCACCACACTCCCAGAGGAGATTCAACAAAGCAGAGCTGCACAGTGCCTGGAGGACGGGACATTCTTTTGTTAATCAGAGCTCAGCAGTGACAGGAAAGGTAGGCAGTTACCCTGTCACAATGCAATAGCCCCAGTTTGGCTACTAAAAATGACTTCTGGGCCACGGAGACTAACAATGGACTGAATTGCACTGCTTGGGAGAAGAAATACTTCAGATACCACTGAGCGAAAATTGTTGGCCTTCGTGACACTTAATGAAGGGGCCAACGACTGGCAGGCCATCTGGTGCTGGTCTAGCATGCCACCTGGAGGTCCTGGGCTCCCCTGTTCAAAGTGACCAGCAAAGCCAGAGACTTCGATGACCCCTTTGCAGCAGCGGGTTTGAGAGGCATTTCGATAAGCCATGGATTAGTCACTGCTGTTTAAACCGAGCTTACCAGCCTGACAGAATTACAGGTGTCTGCAGGCTCTGCTCGTGCTGACTGGAGTGAATCTGTGAGCTCAGAGAACGGCCAGTGAGTGCACCAACCTGTCAGGTTTGGGACATACAGTTTTCCCAAGGCAGCCCCTAGACTCTCCTTCTGGAGGTCCCACTTGCTTGTGACTGGGCACCGGTGGAGACTGAGCATGGTACAGCTGGTGCCAGGTGCCAGCACGACATGAACTGCCTGGTCTCACAGTTACTGGTCTACCCCACCGTGAAACTGGACAGGCTCAACAGAGCTCAGGGATCACTTGGAAAGCGTGCACCCAGATCAGGCCCAGCCAGGACTCCCCCAGACCAGTGGGCTCCATGAGCAACTGGCCAGCTGACCAGAAAGTGTCCAGTGGCCCCCAAGGGACAATTTGGCTCCTGTGTCTTCCTGAAGCATAAGACTTGGGGACTTTGCAGATGGCATGTGACGCAGCTCACTGGCAACTCTGAGAAGCCGGCATTTGTGGTCTACAGGCTGCAGCTGCCATCCAGCAGGGGTATCGAGACTAGAGATGACACTTTGCCCAACCAGGCAAACTGCACACAATGACAATGGCCATGTCATTAGCATTGCCATTGACTCATGGGCTATTTCCAGTGGCCCAGCCAGCCGGTCAGGAGAACAGCAATGGAGTGAACCAATTAGTAGAAGGTCCTCTGTGTGGGGACTATGACAACAGCTTGCTGGCTGGAAGAGAAAGATGTAAGTCAGTCATGTGGACACTTGGGCCCACATAGCCTCCCTTGAGAGGAACGTACATCATGTTTTTGGATAAAAAATGAATTCATGGGATGTCACTTTCACCAAGAAGCATCCTTTACTGCCCAGGCCACACTGTCATGAAGTACGATGGGCTTTCCCTGCGGACTAGGGGTGCTATGAAGCAGTGGGGTGCTACAGAGCAGTGGCCAAGCTGAGTCCTGGAGCAACTTCAGGTAGATGGCAGACTACCTGCTGATGGGTGGGGCCCCCCTGTGACTGAGACAGTACGCACCTGCCACGCTGACTGCCTTCGATCGCACTAGAGCACGGCCCTGCAGTGCACACTGAGAAGGCTGAGCCTGGCAGGGCGCCACGGCAGTGAACTCTGAGGAATTTCCCCTTTGCCCTCAGTTTTTCCATTTTTGGAATAGTGCTCATAGCAATGCTAGGTACCCAGAATTGAAAGAAGGACAGAGAGAGAGAGACCACTTCACCAAAGGCACAGCCCCCAGAAATCACTCAAAGGTTTTCTACCTTTATTATTTTCTTTCAGTTATTACAGTTGCCATATTTGTTTGTATTTTTATGTGATAAAAATTGGACTTGCAGATCCAGCACAATAAATTATTCACATAACAAATTATGTTATACAGAAGCTCCAGTTGAAAGGCATGCATTTTTCATAAGAAAAGCTGCACATTAACAAACATTAATTCTTCTATAAGCTAGCCTAACTAAATTCTTTGAGCTGTAGTTAGATGACTGTTCCTTTGTTTAGTCATTCAACAAATATCTGCAAAAATGTTCTGTTTCCAGGTTTGGGGGAGATGCTGTGGATTGAGGGGAAACCAGAATGGTCCAAACAATAGTTATTATGGAGCTGATGTTGGAGAAGAGAGGGTAAGCAAACAAAAATACACAGAGGGCACCCAGAAGAAAGGAAAAATCTGTATTAAAATTGTGATACTTGTATATATCCATAACAGAAGGTAAATTCGTCATGTTTGACTTCTGCAATTACAGAGGTGCTCGAACATGACTTGTGTTCTTTCGTTATTAGTATACTGAGCAGTAACGTTTCCCCACCTGCTCTAGGCGTGACCTGCCAGTGTGATTCGGTATCCACTCAAAAGCTGCAGAAACTTAGGAAAACAAGCTAAAGGTGGATTGCGTATAATACTGCCGGCTCCTGTACACCTGTTCCGTAGTAAGAGAAGTCTGCTGGTTTTTAAGTATGTGATAGTCACACCTTCTGACTTCAACCTTTACAGACATATCCTTACAGTGACTTCAAGGTTATAATTACAGAGCCAGACAAAATTGTCTTATAAAAGATGTACAGAGTCTAATGAGATATAAATTTAATGTCTATAATGGTTTTGATTCCGGTTCCAGGACAGGTAAATATATACACACGTAGTCATATATGTATAAACACACACACACACACACACACACACACATCAATAGACATACACAGCTCTGCCAAAAAAAAAAATGATTCAAGAGAGCATAATTACAAGGGGTGAAAGGATTCCATTGAAATGATATTAAGGGTTCTCCAAAGGCAGGTAGGAAAATGTTTTAAATATCTCAAGAAGGCCAAAAAAGTTCAGCAAAACCCAACTGTACAGTTAGAACCGTTTTGTAAAATACAGAAGTGCTTGAGGGAGAATACAAGTAAATAATTTCTGAAGAACTGGCTGATGATGTGAGTTAAACTCAGCTACTTCAGTTTAGGAAGTCTCTTTCTGGTGACCTTGGTCTGTTCCATAGACACCAAGAGAAAAGCTCATGAGGGTGCTCGTTTTAGGAGACTCTCCAGGAAAGAGAAACCTCGGGATGCCAACTTGCTCCAAAAAGCATACGAACTTGAAATCCATCTTTATTTATATTTTTGCATGATAGAAAGTTTACTCACTTTGTATGTTGGGAGCGCCATCACACCTTCTGGGCTAGAACGTTAAACAACAGAGCCTACACCCTCATGGAACTCATCATCTCGAGAGAATATGGAGATAACCAAATAATCACACACATTTTACACATATATGCATCGCTGTATATTATATATATATATATGATATTGCATTTCCCCAAATCAGGCATCGCATCAATTTCATAACAATATGTGTTCCTCCTGTCATTTAGAAAGTAAACAAAACCCACTGGTAATAGAAACGTGGTGAGATGCTTTCTTATAATAAAGACCTTTCTATTTCTTAAAAACAGAGGTTGCCCAGGCCTGTAGCCTGCAATCTTTCTGCAAATACCACTGCTTATTTCTGGGTGGCCTTGAGCAAGTTCATCAACCACTCTGTGGATCATTTCCTTGGTGAAACAGGGAGACAGATAATTGCACCACTCACAGGATGGTTGTAGGATAAGCATTAAGAGACCTTGGGTTACTATCATCTACTAAAAAGAACTTGCTATTTCAAGTTAATACTTCTTATTTGAAGGTCATTGGAACTAACTCACAATGCCAGTGAAAACTGAAATTTGCAGCACATACGCTCACTGGTATTTTTTAACTGATTATGCTTTTCTTTACCCTCACAAATTTATCACAGATAAAAAGCACAAAGAATAGTAAAGCTCTTTAATAAAAAGACAGGCACCTCCAGCCCTCACTCCTGAGCTCATCTTTTAGAAAATGTGGATTTACAAAAATGCCATATTCTTTGTGGTTTCTAAAGATGAATTTCTGATATTTTTATGTGAAGAGATAGAAATGTATTACATGTACATTCACTGTCTTTTTAATGGCTGTATAGTATTTCAGGGTAGACATACAGCATAGCTTGTTAGTCCATTCCTGAGTTGGTGGGTATTTGTGGTGTTTAGACATTTATACTTTACTATTAATATGTTGGACATGTACACTTGCAATATAAACAGTAGTAGGTGAGATCCCACCAATTACCCTCCCTCCACCCATCATCCCCATCCCCACCCCCGGCAAAAGAAAAATTAATTAGACTTTTTTAGCTTGGGTAAAATGACTCTGAATGCTATTCATAGTACTTATTATATTAACCATCACTGCTGTGCTATCTTCTTACTACAAAAGTTTGTATTACTTGTCAATTTGACATTGAAAGATCATAAATTGAAAAAAGAAAACAAGAAAAACACTATATTTTAAAAAATTTCAGAGAGTGACTCATCTATACGCTTTATGTTGCATTCCTTGGTTGCTAAATAACATTTTTCTGCCTTCCTTTTTAAGTAATAGCTTACATATATTGCTATAATAACATGATAGGCCAGGTACAGTGGTTCATGCCTGTAATCTTAGCACTCTGAAATGCTGAGGTGAGTGGATGTTCGAGCTCAGGAGTTCAAGACTGGCCTGAGCAAGAGGGAGACCCAGTCTACTAAAAATAGAAAAATCAGCTGGATGTTACGGTGCTCCCTGTAATCCCAGCTAATTGGGAGGCTGAGGCAGAAGAATGTTCTGAACCCAGGAGTTTGAGGTTGCTGTGAGCTACGATGTCACAGCACTTTAGCCTGGGCAACAGACCCTGCCTCAAAAAAAAAAAAAAAAATTCACATTTAAATCCCTTCTAATATGTCCTTGATAATTATGACAGTAAAAAAATCAAAGACTTGAAAAATAGTTTGAGATCTTTTTAGGATGGTGAATAAGCCGGTTATTTTGAAGGTAAGAGTAAGTAACAAGTGAACATTTTAAAATGCATTAGAGATAATTATTAAGAAGCTCATTTTTAATTGAATTACGGCGCCTGTGGCTCAGCGAGTAGGGCGCTGGCCCCATATGCCGAGGGTGGCGGGTTCAAACCCAGCCCCGGCCAAACTGCAACAACAAAAAAAAATAGCCGGGCGTTGTGGCGGGTGCCGGTAGTCCCAGCTACTCGGGAGGCTGAGGCAAGAGAATTGCCTAAGCCCAAGGATTTGGAGGTTGCTGTGAGCTGTATGATGCCACGGCACTCTACCGAGGGCGATAAGGTGAGACTCTGTCTCTACAAAAAAAAAAAAAAAAATTGAAGAAAAAAGCTGTGACACGATCCTTTATTCCAATTCTAGTTCTGACAATGTCTAACATGGAAACAAAACTGTGTTTTGTTTTAATGTTTTGTGGTTATTCATATTGGGTGGTGTTGCTATAATAACATGATAGGCCAGGTACAGTGTGTGTGTGTGTTGGGGTGGGCTTTAAATCGGGGTCACCTTGCCTCCGATTCTTGTGACCATAAATGGAAAGCCCAGAGATCCTCTTTCATTTTCTTTGTGTTTTTTTTTTCCTCACTTGTGATGTTTCTGTGTTTGCTAATTCTTTCAATTATTTATTTAAAGACCAAAACGTTATATTTTATGGGGTTCCATTTTCGCTAGAGGAATGGGATAAATGCTTATGTCACCCTCCCCTAAATTAACATGTTGAAATCCTAACACCCCGGCAATGGCATTCAAGGGGAGACTTCACAAATGATCTTAGCAACCTTGTAAAAGAAACTCAGAGAGACCTGGGGCTCCCTTCCCCACGAGAGATCACAAGGAGAGGATTTCCACCTAGAAGGACGTGGCCCTCACTCGACACGGAGCGTGATGGCACCTCGACCTTAGACCTCCCAAGGTGCAGAGCTGTGAAGAATAAATGTCTGTTTTTTGATAAACTCCCCACTCCTTGGCATTTTATTATAGTGGCCTGAATGAACTAACACAGCTAGGTATCAACAGCCTTAAAGAAATTTAAATATAGTTCCCTTGGATCATTGTGATTTTACGTTAGGAGACTCACTTTCCTGTTGAATAAGCCCCAAATATTTCAGACATTATAGTTTCTGTTCAGTTATTAAAAGGTACCCATATACTTATTACAAAAGATAAAAATAAACTTTATTATTTACGGTGTCATAAGGCCTATCAGTAACTGAGACAATGTTATTACTCTCCCAAATTTGAGATTTCTTCCCAACTTAATCTTAAATGGAAGCTTAGAAGCCGTCTTCCCTAGGACCTGCTTTGATAACACTACTCAGCTATTCAGAATTTCAGCCTTCAGGATCAGATCAAATTTTTTCACTCTGGGACTCCAGTTTTGTTAAATATCCTAGATCATATAAATCTCCTTAAATTACAGGTGGCTTTACAGCTTCTGCTCTCGTTAAACTGTGAGCCACAGTGTTTGCAAAATTATTTCTTTTAACTCCTCAGATTTAGCGCCCCAAGAGCTAACAGATAGTATATTCTGTCCTGCCTATGGGTGAGGGGAAGCCTCATCTATTCAAAAGTACAAATATATATCCTGGTTCCCACAAAACTGTAGGACTTGGTTTCTCCATTGAAAATTCTTCCCATGTGCTAGTCTTTGAAAACTAACTTGCACTCTAGCCTTTGTGTACATTATCAATAATACAGCAATGAGATAAGTCTTTCGGTAGCATTTCTTTATGCTAATAACAAAAGTAGCTTACATCTATTTGGTGCCAAATATATATGAAGCAACATCGTTCAAAGAATTTCATATACAATATTTTCCTTAAGCCTGCAATTTAGTTACTATATCCATTTCACAGTATAGAAAATAAGGTTTCCCTAATGCTACACATTTACGGTCCCAGTAAATCCAATTTCCCTCCACCCTATTAACCTTATCTATTCTCAACTTTTGTTTTCCAAGACTAGAAGCACATATGAACAAATTCACATATTTTAATGCAAATCCTAATTTCTTACATCTTCTTTAAGCAGGCTGGGATGAAATTGAAGGGTGGGCTGAGGAATGAGGAAAGGAAAATTCCCTTTAATGTGGACTCAACTTCAGACAATGTACTCACGGATTATACTATGTGAATGTCAGATTTTTACTGTCGCCTTTTGAGGTAGAGATAACAAATCTATTTTAGAGTTGAATAAACTGAAGCTCAGAAAAAAATGATTGTTTAGCACTAAAGTTAAGAGAGCTAAGAAAGAGGACCAGAGAGGTGAACCTGGGTCTCTGTGACACACAAATCTGGGTGTGTGCTCACCAGGCCACTGCTCTTCTTGGGAGAGGCCTCTGTGTGCGTGGATGTATTGAGAGTCTCGCTCTGTTGCCCAGGCTAGAGCCCTGGCATCACAGCTCACAGCAACCTCAAACTCCTGAGTCCAAGCGATCCTCCTGCCTCAGCCTCCCTGTGGGGACTACAGGCGCCCGCCACAACGCCCAGCTATATTTTTAGAGACAGAGTCACACTTTTGCTCAGGATGATCTGGAGCCCCTGAGCTCAACTGATCTGCCTGCCCCGCCCTCCCAGAGTGCTGGGATTACAGGCGTGAGCCACCACACCCGGTCAATTTGCTTCATTCTCTTAACTGTATTTCAAAGAGCAGAATTTCTTAATTTTGAGGGAGTACGATTTATTGTTTCTTCCAAAAATGGGCTCTTGGTGCGATTTTCTACCATTATTTGATAAATTTGTATCACATAATTTTTCCCTGTTTAACCTGGAAGATTTATCGTGTTATATTTTACACGTAGGCCAATGTTCCACATTGAGTTAATCTTTATGCGTGGCTTATAAAAATCTAATTTTTTTGGTATTATAGATATCCATTTTCCCCAGCGTCATTTGTTAAAATACCACCTTGCCTCACTGAATTGCCTTTGTAGAAAATAAATACACGTTGAACACATATGTTAGGATCCATTTCTAGGCTCTTTCTTCTGTTCAGTTGCCTTATCTGTCTGCCTTGATGTCAATGCCATATTGTTTTAATTAATGTAGCCTTGTAATAAATCTGGAAGTCAGTTACTAAAGTCTTTCAACTTCAAATTTCCTTTCCAAGGTTATTTTTGCTATTCTATGTACTTTACATTTCCATAAAATATTAGAATCCGCTTATAAAATCTGCAATCATTGTTACTGATGTTTTGATTGAAGTTATGTTGACTACATAGACCCAACTGTGGAGAAATGACATCTTAACAATGTGGAATTCTCAGATTTACAAACACAATATAGCTGTTCATTGATCTAGACCTTTAACATCTATCAGAGTGTTTTGAAATTTTCTGTACATTGGTTTTGAAAATACTTTGTCAGATTTTGCTTGATTTTTTTCCTATTTTGATGCTACTACAAGTGGTAGTTTTCTAAATTTCAACTAATTATGTATTCACAGTATTCAGAAAAATAATTTTTGTATTTTGATCTGATGTTCTGAGACCTTAATAAACTGATTTATACTAGAAACTTTTTGTAGGTTCCACGGGATTATCTGTTTTGATTGTGTCATCTGTAGTTTTACTTTTTCCACACTAAAATGAATGCCTTTTTTTTTCATGTCTAATGGAATTTGCTAATGTTTCTAGTACATAGGTCAATAGAGGTGCTAATAGTGGGTATTCCTGAATTATTTATATTACTGAGAAACATTTCACCCTTAGGTTATGAGATTAGCTTTTTGTGGGTACATACTCATTACCAGGTCAGGGAAGACTCTATGTTGCTCAGAGTTTTTTATTTCTTTTTCAAAAACTGGATGTTGAATTTTATAAAGGTCATCTTCTTGATATTTTGAAAGGGTCGTATGTTGTTGTTGCTATAGGTGTGTGTGTGTGTGCGTGCGTGTGTGTACGTGTGTGTTTGTGTGTGCGTGTGTGTTTGTGTGTGCGTGTTTGTGTGTGCGTGTGTTTGTGTGTGTACGTGTGTGTGCGTGTGTGTACATGTGTGCGTGTGTGTTTTGTGTTTGTGCGTGTGTTTGTGTGTGTACGTGTGCTCCCCTGGATTCACCGAGATCTCAGATCTATTTTCTTTGGCAAGACCACATGTGGCTTTCTGGATCCCCAAGTGTGGCTCCTTGTTTGAATGCAAGCATCACAGAACAAATCCCTTTATAGTATCTTTCAAAATTCAGTGCTTAAGTAAATTTATTCAATTAAAATGAACTTTTGTAGGTAGAATTATATCATTTGTTTTGCAGTTTCTTTTTATAGTTAGCAAGTCAATGTGATATTTGTAAGTCAACTTACAAATGAATATTAGGACACCTCAGTGTTCCCTTTACCAATACCTGTTTTTGTTTGTTTTCTATTCGTTATCTCAAAAGTACTAAAAGGGACTTTCTGAAATACTTTTAGCCTTTTAAGTCTTTAATTCATTCTAGTGAAACTGGTTTAAAATAATAAAATGTACCCCACCGTTTTATTTTTAAGCTCTAAGTGAGCAACATCCTCCTCAGTCTAATATGCCGTGGTATTTATTTCCTTGAAGATGAACGAGCCGTCATGACTGTTCAGTTCTCATAAACTGATCATCAATCTCACTTAGTCCCTCACTACTGCAAAGGGCAATTCAAAATACATTATTTTGTATTTTGATTAAGGCAGTTCTTTTCCTCACTCTTAACCAGAAGTTTTACCTTCCTTTGAAGTGCAAAATATATAATACCTGTAAGATATAAATAATTTAGAAAAACATGAAGACATTTTTCTACCCACTGTGCATCCTCATGATAGTGTTCAAGCAGAGTCACCCAGTATTCAAACTATGTTGTTTAAACAGTATCATTATTTAGTATTTGTTGCTTTTACCCCTTCCAAATTCTTTATATGGATCATTAAAAATAAACCGGATAAAAAAGACTGAGATATACTTAGTTGAACTTTTGTTCTTTCCTTAAATGTATACTCCTATGTGTACAGACATACACCCCAAATAGGATTTTCTATCATCCTTTTCAAGCACGTTTAAACATTAAAGAGGAAAGGAGAATTTAAAGGAAAAAGACAAATAAAAACCGTTTGTCATTGTCTTAAAGGTTTTGTTTTATTGTGAACCATCTGAATTGCTGCCATTTTGGAGGAGGCTGGACCGTCTGGTGAGAACATGAGGTCTTGTCGGCTGAAACTCAGCTAGCAGGTGGTAAAGAAAGGGACAGACAGAAGATGAACCCATGCTACTTCAGAAAGAGTAGCCCGCTCTCGCTGTCTCTCACAGATATTAAATGTCAATTTGCCAACATGTTGTGTTATAAAAGGATAGCCAAATCTGCAATGTCCTAAAAAGTTAAAGTACATTTTATCAAGACACTATAAATATTGCTGTTCATATCCTCTACAACAGGAACTGGAAACATTTAATGACAATTAATATTATTACTGAGAGCCTTTCCCTCTCTAAAGCTGGCAAGGTGGATTAGTGGCATGTGTTTCATTTTTGTTATAGCGAGGCTTTATAAAATGACACCTCCAAATCCTCCTGGTTGACTCAGCTTTTTTTGGTTTGTTTGTTTTTTTTGTTTGTTTCAGTTTTTGGCCAGGGCCGGGTTTGAACCCTCCACCTCCAGTATATGGGGCTGGCGCCCTACTCCTTTGAGCCACAGGTGCTGCCCGGTTGACTCAGCTTTTCATATAGATATACGCACACAAACACATACACACACATAATAATTGCCTATTCCAATGTATACTGAAGGTTCTCCTTTCAACGTTCTTTAAATATTCAATTGTACACTAATTTCCTGGGATTATTATTTTTTTTTTTCTGCTCAGGAGTTCCTTCAACAGAGCTGAATGATTTCCACTCTGAGTCAGGGCTTATTCCAAGTCCAAGTTAAGCAATCTGCTATTTCATGGAGCATGACCCTAACATGTCTTAAGAGAGAATGACAAGTGGAAGATAAAACATTAAATTTCTGTGTTCACCACTGTTCTGTAGTCTTAATCTTTAGACAACAGCTTCATGTCCTTCATCATAGAGGATATTTTTATAACTATAATCCCTGTGCTTAGAATTAAATTATCAAATATGAAATAAATTTTTTTAAATTGTAAATTAAATTTTATTTTTCATTTTTTCATCATTTTACTTATTTGTTTATTTATTTTTGAGGCATATCTTACTCTGTTGCCCAGGCTAGAGCGCCATGGCATCATAGCTCACGGCAACCTCAAATACCTGGTTTCAGGAGATTCTTTTGTCTCAGCCTCCCAAGTAGCTGGGATGACAGGTGCCCACCGGGGTGCCCAGCTAATTTTTCTATTTTTAGTAGAGACAAGGTCTCAGTCTTACTTAGGCTGGTCTCCAGCTCAAGCAATCCACCTGCTTTGGCCTCCCAGAGTGCCAGGATTACAGACGTGAGCCACTGCACCTGCTCTATAATTAAAACATTTAATATGCCTTTGTGTTTAATCGACAGAGGTTGTTATGAGTAACTACAAAAAATCATCTACCAGCAAAATTTTAGATATAATATTATGAGAGAATGAATGCTGAGAACTATGGTATTAATTTGTACACTTCTATAAGGAAGACCTTTTCTAGGTCTCAGGTGTTGAGTACTCCAGCCAGGACCATTACAAGCCTGCTTGGTTCCGAGCCCTGTTGCAGGTACTCTGAGAACACTACAGCTAACTTACTTTCATCTTTAAAGAAGTTAACAAAAGCTGAGCTCTGCCTGATTCTTGAGCCACTGCCAAGCAAGCGTATTAAATTAGTACACGGGGTGAGTGGCAGGTGAGACCTGCAAATAAACCTTGCCTCTGGAAGCAGCTGTGCTCAGCGAGTTCGTAGAGCTCATGGTCCCTTTACATGGAGTTTTATCTGGATCATTCCATCTTCAGTAAGGGTTGAATATGACCCTCAATTACAATCTACCTTTTCAATTACATTCTACCTTTTCATGTGATGTTAGAACACCTGTGTGAACCTGATAACACATGCAAAATTACGATACCTCGATTTGCCTACTTCTGACTCTGCCACCATCCAGGCAACCCAACCACCTGCCCACACGGATTGCTGACCTCCAGTGCAGACATAGCTTACACTCATCTTAATCCTGTAAAGCAAAAATTGGCCTACTAAGGTCCACAGGCCAAGTCTAACACTTCCCTTGTTTTTGTAAATAAGTTTTTAGAACCACCACCCCCCCCCCCGACACATTCATTCACACATGGTGTGAATGGCTGTTTTTCGTGCCGGGATGGCAGACGTGGGTAGCTGGCGTGCCAACCATATGGATCGCAAAGCCGGAGATGTTTGTTGTCTGGCTCTTTACAGAAAAAGTTTGCTGAGCTTTGTTTTCAAGCTTCTATTTGAAGTTTTGTGGAGTATAGTAGAAATTACTTCTCTGGCAAGTAGATTAGCACTTTGACTTCCTATCCAAACATTTTTATTGTTCTTCTTGCTCAGGGATTTCCTCTGGGTCCAGGGTACCCTCAGGGAGGCTCATCTGATGTTAAATTAGTCATTATATTCTGCGTTTGAGTGGAACTTTCGGGAACAGTGATTATGATAATAGTGAGACCCACTAAAGAAAGGATTTCTGTGTTCGTGGGCACTGATCTTATCTCTGTCACTAATCTGTGAAACAACCAAAGGTTGAACTGGACTGATAAATCCTCTGCTACTGAAAATAACCCGAGAAAGATAACCTTGCACATTGAAATAAGCAGCGTCTTTTAGTGCCTCTACCCCTGGGTTTCTGTTCTGTCCTCTTTTTCCTGAAGACTCCATTTGAAACTGGAAATTCTGGAATTTGGGTGTGAGGAGTCATGCTTTAAGGAGCTGGAACATATTCTTCTTAGTAAAGTATCCCAAGAATGGAAGAAAAAGTACCCAATGTACACAGCCCTACTATGAAACTAATTTGGGACTCTCACATGAAAGCTATAACCCAGCTACAACTTAACAATAGGGGGAAGTGGGAAGGGGGGGGTGGGTAGAGGGAGGGGGATCGGTGGGATCACACCTGTGGTGCATCTTACAGGGGTATTTGCGAAACTTGGTAAATGTAGAATGTAAATGTTTTGGCACAGTAACTGAGATAACGCCAGAAAGGCTTTGTTAACCACTGTGATAAAAATGTGTCAAATGGTTTATGAAGCGAGTGTATGATGCCCCATGATCATATCAATGTATACAGTTATGATTTAATAAAAAAAAAAAAAAAGAGCTCAGGTGTTAGACACCCATGGGCCGGGTGTCATTCCCAACTCCTCTGCTCCTCTCTGCAAATAAATGATCATGTTGCACTCTGAAATTTAAAATTACTAAAATAAATGTAAAATAAATAAATGAGAGTGTGTTAGCATGGCCAACAACCCTGACTGCAGTGAGATGATTAAGTTTATTTGAAAGATGTTACTTTGTATTTTGAATATGCACATATGGGCTTCGTGTAGAGGTGAGTATATACAGCGCTAGCTGTAAGTCAACCACACGCGCTGGCCGGGACGGGGGTCATCGTTCATGCTGGACACCCCCACAAAGCCTGCCACGGAATGACATGCCGGGTGGATTAATTAGGGTGGGAGAACACTAGAGGATGTTCTCCCTGTGTCCGAGGCTGTACTGTCTTTGCTGTCATTAATGCTTTGGTAGAGCAAGCAAGAATATTTTTTTGAAACGTTGGTCACATTTAATTTATTTTATTTTATTTTTTAAGGCATAAAACTTTATTAGAATCTGCGTCTTCCTCCCTTCAATAAGTCAAAGAACTTTAAGACATTTTGAAGACATTTGGGGAAATTTTACAATGAGGTGCCTATTCCTGCATTTATAGTAACTTTCATAGGCTGAAAACAGTATTATGGCGATATAGGAGTATACATTTTTCTGGGAGATACAAACTGAAATGCCTGATGTCTAAAACTTTCAAATGATTCAGAAAAAAATGTCTACACAGATTTATTTAAAGGTAAAGTAATTATGGACCCAAATTAACAAATGATGAATTTACAGGGTGACCACAAAGTCTGCAAACACGACTATCTTATTTTTTTATAGATGGAAGATGTCTTTGATGACATTATCAATAGCTGCCTATTTCCAGCTTTTATAGAAACACTGGGGAGAAATATTCGGTTTACACTGAACTGTTCTTTCATCCTTTTTTTTTTTTTTAATATGGAACGCTTCACGAATTTCCGTGTCATCCTTGCACAGGGGCCATGCTAATCTTGTCTGTATCGTTCCAATTTTAGTATATGTGCTACCGAAGTGAGCACGCTGTTCTTTCATCTTTTCTATAAGTTTGAAGTCTTTTAATATGAGATTTATGGAGGAATCTCAGCCAAGACTAAGCTTCTAGTCCTCAAATCAGGACTCCCCTGACGGGGAAGGAGCCAAGACAAAGAAGAGGACCACAGTGAAGGCAGGCTCCAGATGGTGTTATTAGGGTATTTGAATAGAACCATGTGATTATTTCTGTAGGTAAAAGATAAAGAGAGTCACAAATGCTCTAAGCCTTTCTGGGGTTTTCCTCTGCTCCTCCCTGATTAACTCCTGGAGAAGGCAAGGAGTATAGCAGCCCGTACAGCCTATGGAGTGATAAGAAATACCTGTCTAGCTCAATAATGGAACACCTTAGTGAAAAGGGTATGGACAGGGATTTAGCTCTCCTAACAAGCATGAGAGCTTGCGAGATGAGAGCAGTGGTGAACTGGCAGTCTCTACACCTGTACTGTTGAGAGGCAGGAGATCAGCCTTATGTGAGGCTGGAGGAGCAGGCAGTCGGGAGCATGCGCGTTCTATCACGGACCCGCTTACTCTGACTCTGACTCCTCTCCTGCCTGGGGAACACCAGCACGGCGTCTCTCTGCTGAAGATCATTGAGCTCTGCTAAAGACTAAGATCTATCTATTCTAAGACTGCTTTAGTCTCTCTCTCTCCTGCTGAAGTAGATAGCCCTCAGGCACCTAAGAGAAATGGTTCCTGAGCAAGGTAGCTTAGCGGTCCTGGCCAGTCCTGGGCCCTGAGTTGGGGGACTGGACTCAGGAGAGACTGTGGGGCTCCTACCACCCAAAACATGTCCTGGTTGTCAGAAGAGAAGGAGCCAAGCTTGCTGTGATCTTTCCCACTGTTCTCTCTCTGTCTCTCTTTTTTAAACACAGAACCACTCAGCCTGCATTCTCTCCCTCTAATTCCCCCAAAGGAAGAGAAGAACGATTTTATTTTTGTTTTTAAAAGAAAAAAAAAAAAAAGATGCCTGATTTTTATGAACTATCCCCAGAGTGACCACGTACAGCCCATTAAGAATCTCTGAAGCTTCATACACACATTGTGAAGTCTTGGTGGGTTTGGAATTTACCAAAAAAGATACAGTACAGGAAAACAGTTCCATTCGCAAATAGTATTAGCCTTATTAGATGTTTCCTAGGATGTTAACATTTTAAAATATAACAAGGCAGATAGTCAAAAGGAAATTCAAAACCCCGAAATTTTAAAAAAGGAAAGGAAAAAACAGAAAATAAAAAAAAAACAAGCAAAACAGAAAAGTGGTCCAAATCAACTTGTAAGCATCTGTCATTTGTCATTTTGTGTTGTTTACGTGGAGAAATACTACTTATTGAAAAGGTTCATTCTCAAATTAGTGGTTTAATCTGTTTTGTATATTTGGGAGAGTTTAAAATTTCTTTCGGTATACTTGTATATACTGTTCAAAATATTCTATTGAGATTTTTATATTGAGAATGTGTTATTTCTGTAATCACAAAAGCTATACTTCTTTTCAAAAATAGGTCTGACTGTTCTTTCTTTGTCTACCAATAACCACGCATTGATTACAAACGTCAAGGGCAATTTCCTTTACAATCTGGATCTGCCTCCCCTCACTTCAGAGTCATCTCCCGTCACGTCATGTGCCTCGGCAGTATCAAAATTCTTTCCAGAGACGCATTTCATCTGCCCGTCTTTGCCTCTGTTGAGGTTTTCCTTGTTCATTTCTTCACTTTCACCCTTCCAGCCAGTGCTCAAGCAACATCGTCCAGCCCACTCGGCCTGTGTGATGCCTGTCCACAGCTCAGAGAACGCACCAGGGCAAATCCCAGGGCAATCCTGACTCTCACTGTGTACGAGTGACCAGTGTGTGTTGCTATGTCTCTCCCGCTCCAGGCTAAGCCCTATCAGGTAGGGATCTCAACTTTTGCTCTGTCTTCTCTCAGAACTGACATCTCTGTGAAGTGATCACTAACAGGACAGAATAGACAAGAAACAATCAAACAAACAAAAGCAACGTCTTTTGATCGTGGCAGGATAACTTCTGACCCTTTGAGTCGAACTAGACAAACTCTTTTCCTATTAATCCTCATTAATATGTTGACTTCAATTAATTTGGGCATTCTTTTATTTTAAAACAGTAATACACGATGCATCGTATTCTGCATTTCATCAGTACCAGGGCACGATAATTCCTGTAAATACAATGTAGTATCTGTGGAATTACGCCTGCATTTCAAAATGAAGGGGGCGGTACTTCAGTGTTATGGCATGGTTAGACGGATACATAGTTCTCAATTTAATAGTGTTGTATAAAATAATGGTAGGTCTGCAGCATCTTAGAATGGATCACATTTGTGTGTGTGTGTTTCTCTGTGTGTGTTCATGTCTCTGTGTGTCTGTGTGCATGCTCGGTGTGCGTGCACAGTTGTCCCATGGTTCTGGTCACGTCCTGTAGCACACGGACTTTCTAATTCCATGTCTCTGCACCCTGGATGCTCACCGGCCATTAGACAGTCATTGGTGAAGTGGTTGAATAAAATCCTCCCTACAGCAGCATCTGCGGACCCACATGGCCTCCTTGGCAATCTGTGCCGGTACTCAAATGGTTACTAGATTCAGGTAACACCTGGAACGCATTCCAAGATGTGCTTCTCAGTAATGTAGGCAAATCTCCAAAGCTGAGTGTGAGCAGAGGAAACTAGGGTCAACCTACAGCTTCTGTTGGAAATGCTATCAAGATGAGAAAACCTCAAGCAAACTAAATTCAGGTCTGCTGGTAATTCTGCAGAGAAGTGTGATTGGTGTTGTCAGGAAGCCTGTGTGCTGTGTAGAGTGCCGGGTTGTGATGCTGCTACTGTTGGTACCATGACACAGAGTCTGTGTTTTTTCTTTTGTTCCTCAAGACCATCTAGCTTAGTGACTGATACGATTCAAGGCAGATTCTGGGGTATTTAACTCACCCTTACCTTTAGAAATCACATTTGATCCATCATCAAATGTAAGAGCCCATCCCATAATCTCACCTAAGACTCACTGGGGCCCCTCCACCTCTCACGGCACTAATACAACCAAACAGATGGTTTTTCCAAATTGCTGCGGAGAGGGGAATTTTTGGAAAGGCAGGTTTGATGATGCTCATTCTCTGCCCCAAATTATTGACAAATTCTGTAACTGATAATGTAAAATCTTTTCCATTTGGTAAGATGCCTAGAATTCCTCTGTTTTGTCGTAGTTGTTGCCTGACGTGGGACGGCCTCCTCCCGTATTTGTAAAGATGTTCACTGTCGCAGTCTGGTGTCTCCTGCAGAGGGTCCCCTAGTCTGTGTCCCAACCGTGTCCTCATGATGATGTTGGCCTTGCTCTCTTTCTTCTTCTTCTTCTTCTTCCAGTTTTTGGCCGGGGCTGGGTTTGAACCTGCCACCTCCGGCATATGGGGCCGGGGCCCTACTCCTTTGAGCCACAGGTGCCGCCCTCTCTCTTATCTTCTTATACCCTGTAGAAGAGTATTGGGCCCTGAAGCTGGAATAGATGCATGTTAAACATTTTGGGGATTAATACTTCGGAGATATCCCTGAGTACTCACCTTGCACTTCCTCAGGAAGCCCACGATGTGAGTAATCCTGGCTTTGATCATGTTTCCAATGTGTATTTTTTAAATTTACAATGAACAATTAATCTGTGGAATGATCTAAGGACACACCTCTTATTTCTTGTTCTCTAAAGAATTCTGTGTCATGTTTTAAGAACCCATTGATTAAATATACTTAAGTGGGTTATAATGCAAAGTGTTTATAAAATGGCAGTTTTAAAATTCTATAATTTATTAATTCCCATTCTTCTGTAAGGAGATTGCTTTCATGACTTTTACCTTCGCCTTTACTATCAACTCATGGGTATTTATTTATTCCATCTGCTACCATCAAAAGGATATATTCTTTTATTTCTTAAATCAATACCTACTATTTGCTACTAAAATCACTGACTATTAACAATAATTTAAGAATGACTTTAAAATTCGAAGTTGTTTGGATCTTATGAGATGTGCTAAAATCAATGACTTCAACAGAAGAGAAAGCATGTTTATGACTTTTCCTGTGGTGAAGGAAAGGGAACATCTGAGCCCGTACTGTGTGAAATCACTGCTCTAGGAATTCTCCACCCCCCAACCGCTGCCCTTATTTTTACAACGTGACCCCTAACACTGTTCCTCACTCCTCACCTCCCATCTCCTTTTATGGATGAGATAATTAATATTCTGAAGAGAATTAAGAGAATTAAACTGCTCAAAGATACGTAATCAGTAACACACAAGCAGAATTTAAATTGGGGTCTGTCGGTATCTTCCATACCACTCAGTGTCTCTCTGGGCTTCTAGTTACTGTTATTTCACTGTCAGGATATATAACAGTGATCATTTTCATCAGGATTCTCCAGAGAAACAGAACTATTGGGATGTGTGTGTGAGAGAGAGATACAAAAAGAGCGAGAGATACATTATGTATTTTTTTTGAGACACGGTATCACTCTGTTATCCCACAGTGATGTGGCCTCAGCGCAGTTCAAAGCAGACTCAAACTCCTGGGCTAAGCTATCCTCCTGCCTCAGCCTCCTGAGTAGCTGGGGCTACAGGCACCTGCCACAATGTTTTGCTGGTTTTCCTATGTTTAGCAGAGACAGGGTCTTGCTATTGCTCAGGCTGCTCTCGAACTCCTGAGCCTCCCAGAGTTCTGGGGTTACAGGTGTGAGCCACCCCAGACCAGCACAATCAGGCCCAGGAAAGAGCGGCAGCTGCAGTCTGGGGCTGAAGGCAGTCTGCAGACAGAACTTCTTTTCCATCAGAGAACCCCAGTCTTTTTATCTTAGGCTTTCAAGGAATTTGACAAAATCCATCTTCTTTGTGCAGTGTGTTCTGCTTTATTCAAAGTCTACTGATGTAAATTTTAAGTGCATTAAAAAGTACCTTTGCAAAAATCACACAGTGATGTCTGGTGGGTTTGCTGAGTGTCCACAGCTTATTGCTGTGAGTTTAGAGTGAAACCTTCACACATGAGGCGTCTCTCGTGAGTCCAGGTTGAATTTCCTTGCTCTTTGGAATAGATCTTCGTCCTTAAGTTCATTAAAATTTCTGTTCTTCATTATTTTTTTGTGTTGTTTATGGATTTGTTAAACTGTTTCTACTTGCCTCTATTCCTGAATAAGGTCTGGTCTTTATGAAGAAGTTTTAGTATGTCATGTTTTAAACCAAATGCAGTAGAAACTGAAACGCCCTTAGATCGCGCTTTACATCTTAATTGGAACATGTCGTTACTGATGCCGACTCTTTGCTACTCCTATGTGTTCATTCTTGGAGCTTAAACACCGTTATGTGAAAAAGTCTCCCAGGAGACTTTCCCACAAAATTGTGCTCCTCAAGGAGCGGAATGGGACACCACTGCAGAGAAATGTGTGACCGACTCCCGTGCTCTACGCAAGAGCAGTGGGCTCCAGACCGTGAACACTAGACGGGGAAAAAAAACCGTCAGTGCTCGTTTCCAGCCAGTGCCTTTAAGAGATGCTCTCGGGAAGGCCCAGGTGGGCTTCCAGCAAAGTAAAGAAAAGCACCGTCTCCCTATGATAGAAACCCCATCGCCACGAGTTAGACCTTTCCTACAACTCAATTACTGTAACTCAACCTTTACTACAACTACAACCTCAGATTCCTAAAACCCCCCACATTCTTTTATGAATTACTTGGAATCACCCACATTTTCCACCTCTTCAACTTGGCTCTTTAAACTAAAGGGATAAGTCAGCATATTCAATAACGGAGAAAAAGTAAGTGATAGAAGCTCTAAGTCCTGCCTCGGCTGAGGTCCAGGCACCACTTTAATTCAATCACAGCCTGTTCTAATTATTTCTTAATTTTACCTGTCTTTAGACCTGCTGGAGGAATTTGTATTTTAATTCTGTGACTGTCATCCTCAGGACTGTGGATCAGACTCAGCTATTTACTGCTTTTTAACATTATTTTCTAAATTCTGGTACCATGTCTTGCCCTAAGATTTAGTTTCTAGTCCCAAGGACTTGGCTGGCACCACATTCAGATTTTTTTCCAATTCCTCGCATGTAAACTTTGGGTGCAGGACCTACTGTAAAAATAACAGAGCAGCCCGTGGGGACTGGGTGGCAGAGACAGGACAGGGCCATCGGGACAGCCACGCCATCTGACCATATGACCTCTACTTATGCTGTGAATGTGGCTTTTAGGGACCACTGGTAATTTCTCAAGAATATGGGCACCAATGATTGGGTTGTAAGC